>NC_081409.1:821817667-821962667 GCF_030272615.1 Cryptomeria japonica
GAAACAGTTTGTTCATCACGATTCACAACATGCAGGAATGAAGGTTCCTAGAAGGGAAGAGCTTAGATAGATGTTTTAGGATGTTTTGGCCAGGTTAGGCCCTAGGCCTAAGGTTTATTAGCCTATTCATGCTCAGGTTGAGGAGTCGCATTAGCAGGTTACAGAGGAGAGAGAGAGAGAGAGAGAGAGAGAGAGAGAGAGAGAGAGAGAGAGAGAGAGAGAGATCACCCAGGAGGAGGGAGATCCCAGCTGACTAAGATCTAGCTCCTGTGGGTCACATAAGGGACTTGATGAGGTCCAACCCTCCCTTCTTTGATGGTAAAAGCACTGGTCTTGAGGCAGAAACCTAGCTTATCAATTTGGATCGGTGTTTCACCATGTTCCCATATAGTAAAAATACCAAGGTGAGATGTGCTATCATGCATCACGATAGTTTTGCTTCGATTTGGTGGAGATTAGAGGAGGAGAAGATCGGTGTGCGCATTAACACCATTTCATGGGAGATATTTCTAGAGAGATTCAGGGCACGATTTCTATCACCCCGGTGGAGGCAAACACTGACAAATGAGTTCTATGCTTTGTGTCAGTATGGTATATCAGTAGATCAATTTGAGCACAGGTTCTATGAGCTTAAATAGTATGTTGTAATTGTTAACTATGAGGAAATGCTTGTTCAACACTTCTTGAGGGGTCTAAATGACTGCATCAGTGGAGGATTGAGTGTTTGAGCTAGCTTCAGTTGAGGTAGTCATGGTGAAAGCCAGGTTGGTAGAGGAGAACCTTAGCCATGAACACGGTGATCAGTTAGGAGTGCAGATTGGGAGTGTACCTTTCAGTGGGCCTAGAGTTCGTGGGAACCAGTCCTAGCCAACTGCACCATTTAGGAGTCCTTAGGAACTTGCTAAGGGTGGACATAAGCAATACCAATAACCATCGAGACCGAAATAGTTGCAGGGCCAATAGGGTGGCAATTCTTAGCATAGGAGGAACAAGAACTGGCAGAGGAGTAGACAGGGTCCTTTAGGGTAGTCCTCTTATTGTGCATCTCATTCCCCTAACGGGGGAAGCTTCCAACAGTCCAGTGGGCCAACAGGAAGTAGAGGACTAGGTAGGGGAGCTTGCTTCTCTTGTGGGCATTTTGGTCACATAGCCACTCAGTGCCCTCAGTGTTCTCACCAAATAGGTAGTTAGAGGCTAGCAGCATCAGAGCCTATAGTGGGAGATGCAGGTAGATCCCATAGAGTTTTTGCAGTGGTGGATGACCGCCAAGCTGATCTTCAGGGTACAACTATTGAGGCAACAAGTGTATTGTGTGGAATTCCTATCTCTATACTTTTTGATTTCGGTGCTTCAGATTCTTTCATTTCTTTGTCCATTGTGGAGCGCTATGGACTCGTGTCTACTAAGCAGGTGGATAGGTGGCAAGTAGAGTTGGATGCAAGTGTGCATGTTTTCGTAGATGCCTTTATTCCTAGTTGTGAGTTCAACCTAGGAACCGTAGTTACTTCAATTGACCTTCGAGTCATTCCTTTAGGTTCTTATGGAGTTGTGTTGGGGATGGATTCTCTTTCATCTCAGAGTGCTTGTGTAGATTGCCGCAAGAAAACAATTGAGTGTATTAATGACCTTGGTAGGGAAGTCAAGCTTGTTGGAGTTCAGAGACCGATATCCCTACGTATGATTTCCATTATGAAACTTAAGCAGTGTATACATAAAGGGTCTCAGCTTTTTGTAGTTACTCTTGAGGATGTGGATGAAAAAGGGGGTCAAGAAATCACTCTTGATGGTCACCCTATTCTTCGAGAGTATGTTGATGTGTTTCCATTGGATATTCTTGGTTGTTGGCAAATGCACACTCCAATGAGACATTGTAGGTGATTGAAGGTTTTGTCATTGATGGCAACCTTACAATCCTATGACACCAACAAGGAAATCCACCGACACTAGCAAGATCAAACTTTACACCGGCACATAGACCACCGACACCAGTAGTGAAAGGAAGCATACTGGCATAGAGGCCGACAAGAAATTTGTTTGTAAATTATTTTCTTAATTATTGTAAAAACATTGTAAGCCTACTTGGCAAGTTGTAAAATGACTCATATATATAAGAGTTCATTATAGAGGAATAAAAAGAATGTAATGAGGAAAAATAAATCAGACCTATTATGTGAATTATAGGTTAAGGGTTTATGTATGAAGCAGAGCTATAAATCGGTACTGGATCTGGCATAGTAGATGTTATTTTGAAGTAGTACAAGACATTAGATTTATATAATCCATTTTGTAAGTCAGTGAGACTTCCCATTTTGTAATTGAGCAGTGAGCTCTAGGCACTTGGGCTTCCTGCATGTGCAAGCCCCTCTTCTAGTAGTAATATTCTCTTATTGGCCAGTAAGTGAATATTATGGGTCACAAATCCCACCAAGGTTTTTCCCACATTGGGTTTCCTTGTTAAACTACTGTGTCATGGTGTGTTTTTCATGTGGTTGTTGTTATCTCCGTTTATTGCTTTATTTTTTGTTTATCGGTATACAGTATTAATATGTTCTACATGTTTTAAGTTAAGAAAATCATCAAACCGGTTAGATACTAGTTCACCCCCCCCCCTCTCAGTATCTGTGGGAATCCTAACAATTGTTATCAGAGCTTGGTCCCCTATTTTTAGGAGCCTACCACCTTGAGGAAGATCTTGACACTGGTAGAGATGGAAAACTTGATGAAACAATTAGAAGTAGCTCTCTCAGACTATGATGCAGAAAAACTAAAAAATATCAAACTTGAAGATGATCTAAAAGCTGCACAGGATATTATTCAAGCACTTCAAGAAAATCTTACCATTACAAGAAACAAGAGAAGAGAACTTTGTGAAAAGATGCAAAATGAGAATGATGAAAAGGAAACTCTTAGTGATCTGATGGATAAGCTGAAACAAGAAAACATGACAACAAAGAATGAGATGCAGGATATGACTATGAGATTTTGTAAAGAAATTGAAGATAGAAAGAAAAATGAAGAAGATTTGACTAGAAGACTGAACGATGTTGCAAATGAAAACACAAGACTTAGTTATGAAAATGATATGTTGAAGACAGATCTGATGCATGCACAGAATGACTCAAATGAACTCATGAGACAAAAAGGTATCTTGGAAGGAGAACTGGCTGCTGCAAATCAACACAAAGAAAAATTCAAGAAAAGCTCAAAAGAACTTGGTGACTTGTTGAAGAATCAAAAACCTAATGGTGACACTAATGGTCTTGGCTTTGAAGTTGGTGAAAGCTCCGATACTGCAAACACACATAATCATGGAAAACTAGAAAGACAACCTACTGCTTATAAATTTAATGGAAAATGCTTTAACTGTAACAAGTATGGTCATAAAGAAAATCAATGTAGATCTAGAAATTATCAGAATACCAATACACCCACCGGTCAATGTTCAAAATGCAACAAAATTGGTCATAATTCTGAAAATTACAGAATGAATGTGAGATGTTATGTTTGTGGAAGATTTGGACACTTATCTAATCAATGCAAAACACAAACTGGCATAGGATATGGAAAAGCTATTCAGAAAAATAATGTGACTTGTTATGCTTGTAACAAGATTGGACATATTTCTAAATTTTGTAGAAGCAAGTCCTCACTGGTAAATAACAAAGGTCCTAGTTTGAAAGGTGAAGAAAAAGTTGAAGAAGTTAAGCAGGAATTCTCAAAACAATGGATCAGGAAATTAGAACTAAATGTTGATAGAAATACTCCTCCACCAGTGAAATAGAGTAACATTCCACCGACAGGAGAGTCTTCATCAAACTGAAGAAAATTCCTTGAGGGTTTAGCAATCAAATGTGAAACACGCTATTATTCCCTCAGTTGATGGTGAGAAGTTGAAATTACTTCTATATCGGTAGATAAGTTAAGTGATTACCTAACCGATAAGCATTAAATGTGGTGGTTGGCAAAATTAACATTATAAATCAATGTTTTGGCTCCAATTTCATTTCACCAAGCATTCAAACAATCAAAGAGCATGAAAATTCCTGAGCAAAGCCATTTCGAGCAAAGAAGCAAAGCAATTCAGCAAGCAATCTTTCTTAAGGCGGATAAAGGTATTTATATCCATGGCTTCTTCATCTGTTCCTAAATTCATAGCAAACCCTACTATAGTCGAAGTGATTAAATGCCCTAGACCCATATTCCAGTTAGTTCCCAAAATTTCTAAGATAGATGATAGTGTTGGTGCTTTTTCTCAAATCCCCAAAGGAGTAGTTTTTGTAGAAGACCCTAGAATGTACATTCATTGTCACATAGAATAACTAGGTGATGAGAAAATCAAAAGCATGTATAAGACTATAATTTGTGATGATTCCGGTAATGTGAAACCTGAACACAAAATAGTTGAAACCCTAGGATTCACTGAAATTCTTAGTATTCTGGATTTCCCTAAGGAAGTTATAAGGATAGTTTTAAGAAGGGTTCATGGTGAACTCTTCTAGTTAGACTCAATTCACAAAATTACTAAAGAGGCAGTAAAGGTTGTGACAGGGTTACCCTCGACCGGTAACAAACCTGATAAGACAAAGAAGGTCTCAAATGATCTAGTGATGAACCTAATAGGTGCAACATCTGACAAGAGATCTTTAAGAGTGAATGATGTAACCGACATCAATGTTAGATTCATTAGCATGATTTTAGGGTACAAAACCACACATGAAAATAGGTTAAACTTAGTCTCTAGCCTATGCATAAAGAGTGCCTATGATATGATCAAGGATAATGGAAAAATAGATGTGTGTGAATGGTTGAAAGATGAGCTTATTAATAATCTTGGAAAAATTAAGAAAGAGAAAAATGGGACATTTAGATTTGGAAACCTACTTGTCTGTTTAATGTTGCACATAACAAAATAGGTACTTAGTATCGGTAATAAGAATCTTGGTTTTGATATACCAATAGGCAAACAATTGTCTAATTTACTAAACAACATGGGAGAAAATAGAGAGAAGAATATAAATGAGTACTTTCAGGCATTGAAGGCTTGGATGAATACTAGAGTTAGACTTTCACAAGCAATTGTAAATAAGTATAAGGATGAAATATGCTTTGTTATTACAAAGGATGAGATTTTGATGGAGGCAATTACCCCAAGAACCATTTGGGTTACTGAAATGGGTTATGAAACTGACGACAACGTAATTGAAACATATGCAAAAGCCCTTCTGGAACCACCCAAGGAACCTGAAGAAGAGGTATTTGGTAGTGCTGAGACTATTGAGAATCAAATTCAATCTAAGAAAAGGATAAAGAAGGTAGAAGCAATAGTAAGAAGATGATCTAGGCAAGCAAAGGCTATCAAAGAAGATGTACTTAAACAAACTGGTATCACTAAAGATGAGTTAGAAACACTACAACCAAAAACTCACCTTTCACCGGTAGCAACTTCTTCAAAAAGTGACTGTTACTACTTATCAGATTGCCATTAGTTTTATGTCAAAGTTATACTATATACTCTAGTTGGTTAACACTACCGAATCATGCAGTCGGTATAACACAAAAGTCAGTATGCACAGTCTAGTCAGTTACAGAAGAAAGCAGTCATAAAACATAGTATACACCGAGCTGTCTATCGAGTATCCTTTTATGTCTACCGAGTAGTAAAGATGACACACCGAGTTGATATTCACCAAGTGAAATGTGTTACTAGATACATTGAACCTAGACATGCACATGAAAATGTGTTACAAGATCGAGGCACATCTAACCGTTATCACATTGAAAATTGCACTAGAAGATTGTGTATGATTACGAGGTCATCTAACCAATGAAATATTTTACATGATCATTCATTCAATAAATCATGTTTTAGATTGTTTTAACATCATACATATGTTGTAAAATGTAAAGGTTAATACTATACTATGTTATCAAGCAGAGAACCTAGTCGGTAAACCCTAAGGTTATCGCAGTCAGTTAATGAAGACAGAATGTCTATCGAGTGAAGTTTAGTATTCACAGAGTTGTAATTGAGCTATAACAGAATGCATTAAATATTTACATGTGATATTTAATGAAAGAAGCTGATGAGCTGGAGCGGATGAATGATTGGCAAGACGTGGAAGAAGTTTGTTAAATGAATCTAAGGCAATGGAAAGTCGGCAAGAAGATCTACAGCTCAGATTGAACCACATTACCCTAACACAAGTTCCAAGGTGAATGTGCAATTTCTAAGGTGGGGTAAAATGTTTTCAGATCGAAAGATACAATGAACCTAGACAAGATTGAAGATCTGATGACTATGATTGATCATGGGAAATGTGATCAAGGAGATTAAGCGGTTAGAAGTTTGTTTATAAATAGGAAACTATTGATAAACAATGTATGCGGGCAAGTGTATGCATAGGGATGCTACATAGTGATTACCGAGCATAGAAGCTTGAAGACCTGTTAGAACAATAGAGTATTGATGCCCAGCAGATAGACAAGATTAGTTCTATGTCTAGATTGTATTGAACAAATAGGAATCTGCTTTAGCATTTTAGATGTGAAGTTGCAAATAGATTGTATTACTGTTATTTTGTGAAAGTGACAAGAAATCTCTTAACCGAGTGGACTTAACAGTCTTATATGTAAATCCTCTAACAAGGTGACATTCTGATTGAGTGTTTGAAATCCTTTGACAAGGTCACTTCTAACAAAGTGAAGATCTTCACAGATCTGAGGGAAATCCCTTAACCGGGTCACATCTAGAATTGTGTTTGTAATCTTTAATAGGATTTTCTTTTAAATGAGCATACTCTAGAAGAGTATATTTCTTAGTGGGTCTGAAATCCCACAGTGGTTTTTCCTTATTTGGGTTTCCACATTAAATCTGGTATTATAAGGTTTATATTGTTCGTATGCTTTTGAGTTTGCATGTTTGACAGTTTTGGTTATATGACTGATATATATGTTACCGAGGTTGAATCTGATGTTTTTATGGATGATTAAGTTTGTATGATTCACCCCCCCCTCTCATCTTGTTGGCTATTGGATCTGTACTTATATTAAGTATCAGAACTATCAATTGGTATCAGAGCTTTGGACTCCGAAAGGAAAGTTTAAAGGCACTTGAGTTAAAGATCCAAAGATGTATAAGAGGGATGCACCTAAGCTGAATAAGTCTAGTTTCTCTACATGGCAGAAAAGGATGAAGCTACATCTATCAGGAGTTGGAGAATATGCTATATACTATCTGGAGAATGATTTTGTTGCACCGAGCACCTATTCATTGACTATGGAAGAGATAAAGGTAAAGCAAGAACAGATTCAAGCAATGATTGAAATAACATCTGCATTGACCGATTCTGAGTTTAATGATCTAGAAGGCTGCAATGATGCAAAGGCAATGTGGACTAAGCTCATATCTGTATATGGAGGAGATGAACATGTTCAAAGAGCAAAAGTTGATAGTTTAAGAGGACAACTTGAATCTATGAGGATGAATGAAGGTGAGAACATAACCCAATATAGTACAAGACTAAAGGAGATTATAAATCAAATCAAAGGAGCAAGAGGAACTATTGAAGAAAAGGATGTGACAAGTAATTTGTTAAGAACCCTTTTACCTACATATGCAATCCGAGTCTCTGCAATCAATGAATTGAGATCTGTACCTAATATGCCAGTTTCCTTGGATGCTACTATTGGTAAGCTACATGCATTTGAGTTAAGTAATTTTGATAATTGTGGGTCATCGGTAAATAAAGTTGAATCTGCATTTAGTTCTTTTTGTCTGAATGAATCTAATGATTACAATGAAAGAAAGTATAAGTACTCTGAAGGAGATCATAGTGGAGCAAGTGAAAGATTTCAGAAGAACATGGAGGAGGTACACAAACTGTATGAAGAAATCAGAAAGCAAGAAGAGTTTGAAGCACTATTGGCCAAAAGGTTACTGAGAGGCAAAGGTAAGTATAAAGGAAAACTACCTTTGAAATGTTTCAATTGTGATAAGATTGGACATATGGCTTCTAACTGTCCTGACAAAGATTTTACTGAAAAGAGAGATTATCGAGATGACAGACAGAAAGATAATCATTACAAAGGACACCAAAACTTCAGAAGAAGAGATAGAAAGACATGCTTAATTACTGATGAGGAATCTGAAGATGATAAATCAGATGAGACTGACACAGAAGAAGTTGTTTATGTGGCTATCAAGGATGGATCAGATGAAGAAAGGTATAAAGAAAGAGCCCTAATATCTCACATAAACACTAATGATTCTTGGATTATAGATAGTGGATGCTCACATCATATGACAGGAGATAAATACAAGTTTGCTATGTTAGAAGATTATGATTGAGGCTATGTTAGATTTGGTAATGATGCACCATGTCTGGTAAGAGGTAAAGGATCCATAACACTTCTTGATAAAGCAAGATGCAATGATGTTTATTAGGTTGAAGGTTTGAAATATAATTTGTTGAGTGTAGCATAGCTAAACAACACAGGTTACCAAATAGAATTTCATAAAGGAACTGTCAAAGTTCATGACAAGAATGGAAAGTTAGCTTCTACCAGGATACAAACAAAAGGTAATACATTTCACCTTAACTCAACTCACAATAAGTGTTTGCATGCAAAGATTGATAATACCTGGTTATGGCATAAAAGGTTTTGTCATGTTAATTTTGATAATCTGATCAAGATAAGTAAGAAGCACAGAGTAAGAGGTCTACCAAGTCTTGAAAAACCTGAGAATGCTATGTGTCGAGGATGCCAGATGGGTAAAATGACAAGATCAAGCTTTACAAGTAAGTCCTACACTTCTAAGGGAATTTTAGATCTTGTGCACACTGATCTTTGTGGTCCTATGAAATTTCACAGTTATTATGGTGATAAGTATTTCATATTATTTGTGGATGTCTATTCAAGGATGATGTCAGTAATGTTTTTAAAAGAAAAATCAGAAGCTTTTCAAATGTTTAAGTGGTACAAGGCTAGAGTTGAAAATGAAACAAGAAGACAACTGAAATGTCTTAGATCAAATAGAGGAGGAGAGTTCACATCTGATGAGTTCAACCTATTTTGCAATGATCATGGTATTAAAAGACAAGTCTCTACATCGAGAAATCCATAGCAGAATGGAATAGCAGAAAGAAGAAACAGATCTATTATGGATTGTGCTAGAACACTGATGACTGAGAAGAAGGTTCCACAAACATTTTGGAGAGAAGCAATAAGTACAACCATTTACACCTTGAACCGAGTTCAATTGAAGAAAGGCACTTTGAAGACACCGTATGAAATCTGGTATGGCAAGAAACCTAATGTTAGTTATTTTAAGATCTTTGGAAGTAAATGCTATGTTCATAAAGATGATAGAAATGGCAAGTTTGATCAGAAAAGTGAAGAAGGAACATTTCTAGGGTATTCTTCTAGAAGCAAAGCATTTAAATATCTGATCAAATCATCTAACAAAATAGTAGAAAGTGCAAATGTGAAAATTGATGAATTTGCAAAAAGAATTGATGAAGGGAATTCCAAAGAACTGGAAGACTATGATGAATTTGTCTATGTGCAACCGAGAAGTCCTACTGAGATAACTGTTGAAGAAAATGTAGAAAATATCCAATTACCAAGTGATGAAGAAGATCATACAAAACCTACCGAGCCTGTATTAGCCAAGTATGTTAGAAGACACCATGTACCAAGTCAGATTATAGGAGATAAGGATGATCCAGTGATGACAAGGAAAAAACTGAGACAATCACATGTTTGATATCTGAATTTGAACCGAGAATTGTGAAAGAGGCATTTAACAGTGAAGATTGGATAAATGCTATGACTGAAGAGATTGATCAAATCAAGAAGAATGACACATGGACACTGGTCCCAAGACCGAAGGACAAAAATATAATCGGTAGAAATTGGATCTTTAGAAACAAGCTAAATGAAAAAGGTAAGGTCATTCGGAACAAAGCAAGATTAGTTTGCAAAGGTTATGCCCAAGAAGAAGGAATTGATTATGGTGAGACTTTTGCACCTATTGCTAGACTTGAAGGAGTTAGAACATTGTTGGCATATGCTGCTTTCAAAATCTTCAAGGTATATCAAATGGATATCAAATCTGCAGTTCTAAATGGAATATTAGAAGAAGAAGTTTTCATTGAACAGCTTGAAGGATTTGTTGATGATAATGATAAAGATCAGATATGTAAATTGAACAAAGCTTTATATGGTCTGAAACAAGCACCTAGAGCATGTTATGAGAGATTGCACTCTTATTTGATTAAGATTGGTTTTATAAGGACAAGTGAGAACAACAACATGTACATGAAGAATGATGAAAATGGAATACTAATCCCAGCGATATTTGTTGATGATATTATATTGTGTGGAAATGACTCTTTATGCAAGAACTTTGGAAATGAAATGAGCAAAGAATTTGAGATGTCATTAATCGGTGAGATAAAGTATTTTATAGGCTTACAGATACTACAAATGAAAAATGAGATCTTCATTACTCAATCCAAGTACATAAAGGAAATCTTGAAGAAATTTGGAATGGAGGATTCAAAACCAGTAAGTACACCTATGACTACCAACTGTAAACTATCAAAGAATGATGAATCTGCATTTGTTTATGAGACACTTTACCGATCTATGATTAGAAAGTTGCAATATGTTTTTCATAGTAGGCCAGATATAGCACATGTAGTAGGTATTGTTGCAAGATTCTCTACAGATCCTAAGGAAATCCACATGACTGCAATCAAAAGAATTTTCAGATACTTGAAAGGCACTGAAGATTATGGCTTAGTATATTATAAAGGAAATGATTTTGATTTAAAAGTTTATATTGATGTTGATTGGGCAGGTAACATTGATGACAGAAAAAGCACAAGTGGAGGAGCTTTCTTCTTAGGAGAAAGACTAGTGAGTTGGCTTAGCAAGAAAGAAGGATGTGTTTCTCAGTCAACAGCCAAAGCTAAATATGTTGCAGCAACACAGAATTCTACCAACATTGCATGGATCAAACAACTATTGGAAGGTATAAATGAGAAAGTTACCGAGCTAGTAACTATATTCTATGACAATACTAGTGCCATTAATATTTCAAAAAACACTATTATGCACTCTAAGATAAAGCACATCTCTATCAAATATCATTATCTTAGGGAAGAAGCTCAATAGAAGAAAGTGGTGTTGGAATATGTTAACACAAAGGAGCAAATAGCTGATATCTTCACCAAGCCACTACCAAAGGACACTTTTGAATATCTCAGAAGTAAGTTAGGGGTCCTACCCCTATCTTTGGAATGTTTATCTGAAAGTGTACTGGAATTAATATTGGGATAATACAGAGAATGATACAGGGAATGGGAATTGAAGACAAATGCTCTGACCGAGACTCAGTTGATACACAACAGTATGCAATAACTTCTTATATAAAGAAATTATGTTTTAGTTCTTTTTCTTTTTGGTATTGTTGTCAAAGGGGGAGAAGACCTACCTAAGGGGGAGAAGACCTAAGGAGGAGAAGACCTACAAAACGGGAGAAGACCTGAGAAGACTGAGAAAAAAAATAGAAGAGAAGTCTAATGAATGGGGGAGAGCATTTCAGCATTTTAGAATCACAGCAATCCAAATTTTTTTAAAGATCAAATCAATTGGTTTTGCCATCAATGCCAAAGGGGGAGATTGTTGGCAATATTACATTATAAGGATATTGAGAAGGTTGTTGATGATTATGGACATAACTGATTAAAGATGTATTACTATCTTGATATTATTATTTTGTCATTTGATGTCAAGAAATTGATTTTCTAATTTAGTATGATGTTGCCATATCTTGAGAAATATGATATGAATATTATAAAGGAGTCGGTAAAGACACAGGAAAGAATATGATGAATAAGGGGATAAGTTATTCAATGGACAACTCTACCGAGTCAGACAATGATGAGATCTTGATGTTTTAGATTGTTTTAACATCATACATATGTTTTAAAATGTAAAGGTTAATACTATACTATGTTATCAAGCAAAGAACCTAGTCGGTAAACCCTAAGGTTATCACAATCGGTTAATGAAGACAGAATGTCTACCGAGTGAAGTTTAGTATTCACTGAGTTGTAACCGAGCTATAACAGAATGCATTAAATGTTTACATGTGATATTTAATGAAAGAAGCTGATGAGCTGGAGAGGATCAATGATTGGCAAGCCATGGAAGAAGTTTGTTAAATGAATCTAAGGAAATGGAAAGTCGGCAAGAAGATCTATAGCTCAAATTGAACCTCATTACCCTAACACAAGTTCCAAGGTGAATGTGCAAGTTCCAAGGCAGGGTAAAATGTTTTCAGATTGAAAGATACAATGAACCTGGACAAGATTGAAGATCTGATGGCTATGATTGATCATGGGAAATGTGATCAAGGAGATTAAGTGGTTAGAAGATTGTTTATAAATAGGAAATTGTTGATAAACAATGTATACGAGAAAGTGTATGCACAGGGATACTACATAAGGATTACCTAGCACAGAAGCTTGAAGACCTATTAGAATAATAGAGTATTGATGCCCAACAGATAGACAAGATTAGTTCTATGTCTAGATTGTATTGAACAAATAGGAATCTACTTTAGCATTTTAGATGTGAAGTTGTAGATAGATTGTATTAATTTTATTTTGTGAAAGTGACAGGAAATCTCTTAACCGAGTGGACGTAATAGTCTTATATGTAAATCCTCTAACAAGGTGACATTCTAATTGAGTGTTTGAAATCCTTTGACAAGGTCACTTCTAACAAAGTGAAGATCCTAACAGATCTGAGGGAAATCCCTTAACCGGGTCACATCTAGCAATGTATTTGTAATCTTTAATAGGATTTGCTTTTAACCAAGCATACTCTAGAAGAGTATATTTCTTAGTGGGTCCGAAATCCCACAGTGGTTTTTCCCTATTTGGGTTTCCATGTTAAATCTGGTATTATGAGGTTTATATTGTTCATATGGTTTTGAGTTTGCATGTTTGATAGTTTTTGGTTATATGACTGATATATATGTTACCGAGGTTGAATCTGATGTTTTTATGGATGATTAAGTTTGTATGATTCACTCCCCCCCTCTCATATTGTTGGCTATTGGATCTGTACTTATATTAAGTATTAGAACTATCAGAATAGAGTAAACAGAAGGGTTTAACGAGTTACTATATGGGTTACCGAGGTATGCTATAAGCAAGGTAATCTATTTTGAGCACATATAATCTACTCTAACATTTCAGATGTAAAGTTGCAGACATTTGTAATGATTTTATTGTAATATTGTGAAGGTGAAAGAGAAACCTTTAACATGGTAAAAGACTCTAATCAAGTCTATAAATTGTAAAGCCTCTAACCAGGTGCAGCATTTATATTAAGTGTTGTAAAATCCTTTAGCAAGGTAGATCTAACAAATTTTATTAGTCCTAACAGGGTAAGCTATCAGAAATAGCTAAACATGTAGCTCTAACTGAGCACTCTTTATTATTGCAGTAGTGAAGTTGTGGGTGCCATCCCCACCACAGTTTTCCTCTCTAACCAAGAGTTTCTGCGTAACCAAAATATATGTGTTATGGAGTGAATCATGTATGATTGTTATCTATTAGTTTTAACTTTATTTTATGTTATTGCACTATTTGGTTTATGCATAATAGTAAAGATATTGTTCAAGAAAATATTTGGAGTACTGATTCACCCCTCCCCTTTCAGTACATTAGCTTTCCATATTGGGCCTAACAATTGGTATCAGAGCTTGAATCTTGGAAAAGGGTTTAACTGCCTAAAGAGAAAGATCTTATCAATGGAAGGCTACAAACAATCTCAGAGGATTGTATATCTACAAGAAGAGCTGGATCATGCTAATCGAGTGATTGCAAACATGCAGAGGCAAATGCATAAATCTCTGAAAGTGAGAAGAAGATTATATGATGATTTGCAAGTCTCTCAAGAGTTAGTGTAACAAATTGAGACATTATCTGAGAATAGTATATCTGAAGAAACTGAAGAAATGATTGGAGTATTGAAAGAAAAGAACAAAGCACTGGTTGATCAACTAAAAGCAATGAAAAGAGAACATGAACATTTTAGCACACAGATGACTGTAAATCTAGATGCATTGAGAACAGTTGAGGATAAAGCAAGAGATCTATAAAGAGAGAAACAACAACTTGAAGTCTTAGTATCTGATAAGAATGATGTAATCACAAGGTTAACTGGAATCCAACAAAACCTATCAAATCAACTAGGTTATGCACATCATGAAGCAATTCTGAAAAATAATGAGAACCAAGCATTGAGACTTGAGATATCAAAGTTGACCGATGAACTTGAAACAAAGAAGAAATACAAAGAAACATTAAAGATGAGTTATGAAGCATCAAAGATGTTGGATGAGCAACTGAATACAAGAAGACCCAATAGAGATGCAAGACTCAGTTACAAAGGAAAAGACTCTACTGAGAAAGGAATTCATACTACCGAGAGAGGAGAATCATCAAAGCAAGCTGGAAACAGGAATAACATCAAAAGAAAGAAGCCTATTTGCAACTACTATGGAAATCAAGGTCACACTGCCAACATATGTCAGATCAGAAAAGGTAAGCAACCGAATGTCACTAAGTGCAGTGGTTATTGTTACAATTGCAATAAATATGGTCACACATCTAATGAATGTAGGACAAAGTCTATTAACAACTATTAGAAGGCAAAATTCAAAGGGTTTTGTAAAAATTGCAATAGATATGGGCATAGCACCGAGAAGAGATGGATTAAGAAAAAAAACTATATGTGGTATGCACACCGAGCAAATGCTAGAGGTTACCGAACTTACACAGATCCTTACCAATAGTATTCTGCAGTACCATGGGATTACAATACAAGGATATGGTGTGAATGTTGTGGAAGATATGGACATATAAATGCCAACTGTTTTATAAGGTTTGGAATGAACAACCAAAGATCATGGAGAAATCCTGGTATGGCATGTTTTCATTGTCACAGAGTTGGACACTTGGCTGGAGATTGCAGAGCTCAACCTAGAAAAGACATTGAGGAAATAAAAGAAAAATTAAAGATGATTTGGAAAAAGAAGGAAGTTGTGTCAAATGAAGAAAGAACCTTACCTACCGAGTTAGGTGCACCTATTCCAAATTAATCAGTAAAGGTATGAAGGGACTGCATTCTCTAAAGGTTAAAATCATAACAGTTCCTATTCTATTATGTACAAAATTCAAAATCTGCATAGTTAAGATGTATTATTAAGTTTGAAATTCTATCAAAGTCTTTTGGAGCACTTTACAGGAAACCTGTCAAGTCGGTGTATACAGGAAGCGTGTCAAGTCAGTAAATGAAGGAAGCTTGGTTACTCGGTTAAAATGAGAAAAGAGAGTAAATCAGTTAAAGAGGAACCGAATGCATTTAATGTTTTTGACATAACCCGCACGGAGCCCGATAAGGTATTTTGTGTACTTAAAAGCATTTTCGGGGTCATTTACACTTACCAAATTTTCAAGAGAGCAGAGCGGAGTGAATCAAGGCGATCAAACCTCATTCAAAGAAAATCCAAGGTATTTACATCAATATCATCACACTGTTAAGCTAGTTTATTGATATTATTAAATTGTTATTATCTGCTGACTGTGAAGCATCTGCTGTTTGTAAACTGTCAAACCCTAAGGATAGTTTGCTAAGTTTTATCTGAAATTTACAAATGGCACCCAAGATCCAAGATCCCATAGTTGTCAAGAATGTAGAGAAGCCCTCACTGAAATACTCTTTGACTCCTAAAGTCGCATCTTAATTGGATGAAAAAACTGCCTTTTCACTCATCCCGGATCGAGTCTTGTTAGTTGAAGATGTGAGATTCTTCACCAAATGTCATGTTGAAGAACTCGATCATGTTGAAATTAAAGACACATATGATGAGCTATGTACCGATGGTAAAATGGATAGCAAGTATGAGCATATAAAAATCAAGGGATTAACTGAAGCCCTAACCTATCCCCGTGTGTTCAAACCCCAATGGGTCAAGTTTGTTCTGAGCAAAGTTCATGATGATTTCATGTGGCTAAAAGAGAAACCATTTAAAATCACCAAGGAAATCATTCATGTGATCACCGGTTATCCTATCTATGATCATGCTCGAGCACAAAAGATGATATCACAGAAGGAATTAATCTATTTAACGAGAGTAGAATCTGATTACAGAGGACTAAAACTGAACAATGTCACTGATGCAGAACTTAAGTTTGCTATTAGAGTAATTGGTTATTGTTTCTTCCAATCAGCAAGGGAAAATAGTGTACCCTCTGCAGCAGTTGACTAGCTTATAAGATTGTGAAAAAGGGAATGAAAGTTGACTTATGTGAAGTGTTATTGAAGAACCTGTTTGAGAATCTGAACACAATAAGGAAGCCGAAGAAGAACAAATCAACAAATACACTAAAGTTTGGTTCACTTCTTGTATGCATGTTTTTCTACTTTGAAAAATTCTTTTCATCAGTTGGTAAAGTAGTTTGGGAGCTACACTGACCAATCACCCATCAGATTAATGACTTCATCAAGAAGTTAGGAGATAATTTCAATGATATCATGGATGATTACTTTATTAAATTTCAAGAGAAGATGCACAACAAGTACCGAATCCCACCCCAGTTGGTAGAGAAAAATGATATATGCTTTGAGGTAGACATCGATTACTATTATATGAATGTTGTGGAACCAAGGACTCAATCTTTGCCACCTATGGGTTACAAGATTGACTTTGACATCACACAATAGCAAATTGATGCATTTCTTTCATTACCAAGGCATGCTACCGAGCTGAGGTATGGAACCTATGAAGAAGTTAAGGAAAAGGTAAAAATGAGCATTGTAGTACCCAAAGCTACAAGAAAGGCTACCAAGATGATTAAGGCATTATCTGAGAAATTCAGAGAAGACTCTTCCTCCACACTTGTCAAAGGCACTCTTGCCATCATCGAAGAGGAATCTAAAGCTCAAGAGGTAGCAATAACATTGAGCACCAAATTGCCTAAGGGTAAAGTGTTGAAAAGAAAGAAACTGGACACTTCAAAGGCCCTACCGACACCACCTCCAACAAAGAGACCTAACACAAGAGCATCTGGAGCATCACCAAGTAAGAAACAAAAGAGTGTTACTATTCCCAAGGTAACCAAGACCTACAAGAAATCTACTCGGAGATTCATTCTAGTACAAGATTCTAGTGATACAGAATTTGAGGATGCAAACAAATTCTAGATTGTCAAGAGCAAGAAGGTAAATATACATAGTGTTGAAAACTTTTGTACTAATCTGAAAGAATATGGAGGATTTGGTTCATTTAGATATGTCAAGTATGAGACTAGAAATAATGATGAGAAGAGAAAACTTGAAGAAGCTGTCATCTGCACACTTCTAAAGTTCCGGTTAGCTCCATTGGAACTCGTCAAGTCACTTCCAAATGAACTTTACTTCCATATTGATAATAGGTGGAAGTATGCAATGGACTCAGAGAAAAAAATTAGAGAAATAAGTCTAGTCCATTTCTTTCCTGATATGTCAGTAGCAAAAATTAAGGAACATCTGACAACCTACAATTCTAAGTTTCTTGTCAAACAAAGAGCTTTAAAACTAATGAATGGGCTATATATTGACGTAGAAAATGAGACAAAACCAAAGTGGTAGGAAATATTCAAAATCAAGGATGTCGGTGAACAAGATATAGTTGAAATTGATGTCATCGAGCACGATCCTAATGTCACCGAGCAAGGTCCTGATGCTACCGAACAAGACCTTGTGAACACCACTCAAAAAGATGAAGATGTCATGGATACTGAAGCACTGGAGCAGGAAATGATAGAAGGCACTACATATGAAAAACTAGTATCTAGTGAATCTATTTTAGAACAAGTTCAGCCTTATCCACTGGTCAAGCAACTTGTCTCTATTGAAACTCCTCAGGATACAACACAAGGCACCAAAAGTCACAAGTCTACAACAGGAGAAGATACAACTCTAGAACAGACCTCACAAGCACCTTCGAGCATTGAAAATGTTGCAGCTGAGACACCCAATACCAAGACACCAAAAGACACCACAATGGCTACAAGAACTGACCAAAGTGTTGCCTCTACCGAGCAACCTACCGAGGGTTAGCAAGCCTCACAAGCTATTGTCTTGGTACAACCGGCCAAAGGTAAAGAGAAGAAAGTGAAAAAGCATAGTTTCAAAGTTGATCTATCTAAACCAATAGTGTTGCCCAATGTGGATATATCAAAATTAAAGGGGAAAGCACTCATTGATTTCGGTGAACTATGCAAAGCAAAGGCCAAAAAAGAAAAAAATATGGCCATACAAAAGAAGAATAAATTACTTCAAAAGGTGAAGACACTGCTATCAGATATGCTACCTACAAGTATAGTATCAACCGATGCAGCCATCCATATTCAACTGGATGAACTCTTAAATCATATAGAAACATCTAGAGTTGATGCATCTAAGTATTTGAGCAAGCTGAAAGACAAAGAGCTCACTGCAAAAATGATATAAGAGGTACAGAAAGATCTAGCTATTGGCAAAGTCAAACTTGTCAAATTTATTGCTGAGTTGACTCCTCAACTCAAGCACATTCATTATTTATTTCAGAAACTCTACACATTTTCTTCATTCATTAAAGACATTAAGAATAAAACAGAGACAATTGAGAAAGAGATCACCGATCTCTCAAATAAGTTGACCACAGAGCTAAATTCAATTTAGAATTTTTATACAAGGTTACAATAGCTCATGGCTCAACAATTGGACCTAAGAAATGAAGAACACAAGATTAGGATGGACATAATGACACTTCAGACATTATTCCTTCCTCATCTTTCATCAGTCCAAGAACAGATCAACTGAGCCACATACTTGTCTACTACACAAGAGGGAAGCACTCTTGATGGCTTAATATCACTATTGGTTGATATTCAAGCACAAAATTCTTTAATGGATAATGTAAAGGATGCACTCTCTGTCGCTCTCACGGACGCTCGAAACAAGTACAAATCTATTTTTGATTAGTTACCACCCCCAAATGGAAATTAAGTTTTTGATGTTTGTCAAAAAGGGGGAGTGATACTATATAGGGGGAGTGATACAATATATTTGGGGAGTGATACAGTTTTGATACAATATTCGGAGTATAGTATACAGGGGGAGTATACCGAGCAGTATACAAAACAGTAAGCAAAGCACCAGAAAAGATCACCAAGCATGCAAAATCAGAGTTATGAACAATATATTGACAAGGGGAGTAAATCTAAATATATTATTTCATTGACTATTGTCAGTATAGTCATTTTGCAAAGTACATAGATTTTTTGAGTTATAACTTTGAAAGTAGTTTTTGTCAAACATCTCAACTAATCTCAAAAGGGAAGATTGTTACTACTTATGAGATTGCCATTAGTTTGATGTCAAAGTTATACTATATACTCTAGTTGGTTAACACTACCGAATCATGCAGTCGGTATAACAGAGAAGTCGGTATGCACAATCTAGTCAGTTACAGAAGAAAGTAGTCATAGAACGCAGTACACACCGAGCTGTCTACCGAGTATCTTTTTATGTCTACCGAGCAGTAAAGATGACATGCCAAGTTGATATTCACCAAGTGAAACGTGTTACCAGATACATTGAACCTGGACATGCATATGAAAACTTCTTACAAGATCGAGGCACATCTAACCATTATCACATTGGAAATTGCACTAGAAGATTGTGTATGATTATGAGGTCATCTAACCAATGAAATATTTTACATGATCATTCATTCAATAAATCATGTTTGTAAGATCCAAGCAATGAATTGGATCACCATCTTCAGAGATCTAGTTATACAACATAAGTTAAGTGTGTATGGATGCATGAAAGAAGACTGTTATAGAGACATAGAGGTCACCGAGAAGTTTTTCAGAGAACAGTCGAAGAATAGAGTAAACAGAAGGGTTTACCGAGTTACTATATGGGTTACCGAGGTATGCTATATAAGCAAGGTAATCTATTCTGAGCACATAGAATCTGCTATAACATTTTAGATGTAAAGTTGCAGATATTTGTAATGATTTTATTGTAATATTGTGAAGTTGAAAGAGAAACCTTTAATAGGGTAAAAGACTCTAATCAAGTCTATAAATTGTAAATCCTCTAACCAGGTGCAGCATTTAGATTAAGTGTTGTAAAATCCTTTAGCAAGGTAGATCTAACAAGTCTTATTACTCCTAACATGGTAAGCTATCAGAAATAGCTAAACATGTAGCTCTAACCGAGCACTCTTTATTATTGTAGTAGTGAAGTTGTGGGTGCCATCCCCACCACATTTTTTCTCTCTAACCAAGAGTGTCTGCATAACCAAAATATATGTGTTATGGAGTGAATCATGTATGATTATTATCTATTAGTTTTAACTTTATTTTATGTTATTGCACTATTTGGTTTATGCATAATAATAAAGATATTGTTCAAGAAAAGTTTTGGAGTACTGATTCACCCCTCCCCTTTCAGTACATTAGCTTTCCATATTGGGCCTAACAGTGACATGCCAACTGCATTTAAAAGAGTTGTGAGGAAAAGAGAACCTTCAATAGTATCTACACCTTCTCCTAGAAGAACCAGATAGAAACAATAGGCAGTAAGGCCCCTGGCTAAGAATATAACTCCGAAGAAGAAGAAGTTAACACCCAAGAAGAAGACTCAACAAAACATTGCTCCAATTAACAAAATACTAGATGAAATAATAGAGGATGGACAACTGAAAAACATCAATAAATTATATGATTCATTATCAGTTGATGACAAGGAGAAAGTTGAAAATAGTGTAATTCTACACTTGGACATTTACAAGAAATTTCTAATGCAAGTTGTAGATGAATTAACGGCAAAACTGTTTAGAAGACTTGAAACTAGAAGGCAAGCTATTGTAGAGCTTGATAAGAAAATGAAAATTGAAAAACTACTTGTTGTTTATCCAGTCAACTCACCAAAAGAGATAGATGATCTGATCTCCAAGGCTAACCGATTAGTATTTTCAACTACACACCGGCATGTAGCACTTATGGTTGGTAGAGTAAATGAGGTAGCAGAGGAAACAACTAATGCATGGGACATATTCCTTGTAGAGAAGGAAAAGCAGGAAGAATATAGAAACCCCAAACCCGTAAAAGTATATCAGAAGGATATGGATAGGGGAAAAGGCAAGTTTGGTGGACCACCTAGCATAAAACAAAAGATAATCTATCCCCACCGCCTCTGAATACTCCACCGGCAGTGACTACTGATAATCAACCGGATAGTGAGAGCATGGACATATCAAAAGAGGACACAAATCCTAACTCTAAGGTATTATACATATTGGACATTGATACTCAAAAGGTCAATATTGTGGTAGATAAGGATACAACTGAGAAGACAAATATGGCTAATGAGCCACTGGTAACTGATGGTACAGAAGGTAGACCGGCAGATGGTAACACAGAGCAACAAGCTCCATCACCACAATAGGTTCACAGAAAGTCAGTGCCATCGACAATAGCTGAGCAAGACAAACATTTTCTTAAAGAAATGGAAACACAAATTGACCTACCAGAGGTCATCATAAGCAAGGATATTGCTCCCACCGACAGAATACAGAGTGTTGGCTCTTCAAGCACAAAATTCAAACCAACTAATGTAGCATAAGTTCATTTCAATTCCATAAAGAAGATAACAAATTGTAGCTCATAGGCTTACAAGGCAATAGATGATACCATTCCAATTTTGAAAATGATAGCACCAAAATGTAATGTAGATAATAAAGATTCTTTGAGTCAACTTGACACTTTATCTAAGTATATTATTGAAAACACTGTGACAGTTGAACAAATAAAAGAGGAAGCATTCAAGGAGAGATTAGAGAAGGAAAAACACAAATTCTTTGAGGAAGAAATAAATAAGTGTACAAGGCAATTTGACACACTTCTACCAGAACTATGTAGCACATTGAAGGAATTCAAAACCTTGTACAGGGATACATGTAAAACTAACTTTTTGACAGATGATATAGACAAGAAAATCAACAAGATACAGGAAGAAATAAATCAACTAGTTGACAATTTCATTAATTCATCTGATTCATTATCAGTTTTTGAGCAAAAGATAACAGGTTTTGAGGAAGAACTACTAAAGTTGGAAAGAGACAAAGAAAGAATAAAAGGAAAGGCTAAAGATCTTAAATGGAGACTTAGTCCAAAATTGGACTATCTCGCATCCTTAAGGAAAGAAATATCTGATGCTTTGATTCAAGGACACAAAACATTGTCAGAGCAAATGCAACACCTCACCATGTATGTCCCAGAGACAACTAAGAGGGGGGGTGAATCAGTTGTCTAATAAATTCAAACCAAAAACTTATCAACCAACTTAATGCTTAATACCGGTAAATCAGTTAAGTATGCCGGTAAATAGTGTTAACAGAAAATTACTATACCAGTAAGAATTAATGCATGAAACATAAGCACAAAGTCATCCACAACACATGACACCAATATTTGTACATGGAAACCCTGTAAGGGGAAAAACCACAATGGGAAACCTTACCCACAATCAAATGATACTACTGCAGATAGTAAGTGTACAAAAGGGGTCTGCACATGTAGAAAAGCCAATAGCCTAGAGCTCACTGCTCAAACACAAATGGGAGTCACACTGACTACAGTTGGATGATTAAATCCAATAAGAATGTACTGCACAAAATAGCATCTTCATATGTTGGATTCAGTACCAGTGTAATGCTGATATGCTTCTACAAAAACCTAACTTCACCTTCAAATGATGTCTTCATGTATGCCTCTATTTTATCTCACATATA
Source organism: Cryptomeria japonica (assembly GCF_030272615.1). Lineage (NCBI taxonomy): Eukaryota > Viridiplantae > Streptophyta > Pinopsida > Cupressales > Cupressaceae > Cryptomeria > Cryptomeria japonica. The sequence continues at coordinate 821,840,583 of NC_081409.1, forward strand.
CCCTTTCTTAAATCTTTTTCGCATTCCACACTTGATCTTACAAATAAGATCTTACATTTATACCATACCCTAAGACCAATTTTAGTAGGTTGGCTCTACAAGATATTACAATAAAAACATTTTACAAACAATACAATATCCGATGCAATAACCAATTGAACATGTCGGCTTAATGCATTTACAACAATAATAAATCATCTCCATAGCGTGCCATGCTGATCTGGAAAAGATAAACCTGCCGGTGTAACCCTAGATAACCTGGACCTATTTGCTGATAAAAGCAAATATGCAAATAAGAATTTATGAATGATTATTACTTCAAAATAAAGTGTCCACATGACGTCTTCGACATTACCAAGTGTCTTCCATGTCATTGCAGGTACCGGTGAACATTATATCCTGCCAGTTAACCATATATCGGTAACTATTGCACAGTTTACTGTTTGCCAGTGAATGTTGCTGGATCTCCAAAGTAGGTGTATTTAGTAGGTGTTGACATCAATGACAAAACCATACCAAAATACCAACACACCAGTACAGTTCAGAGGACAGAGGCCACAATAAAAGACAACAAAAATTTCATTGAGAGCTTGAATCTAGTTTTGGCAAATATTTTTCAGATTGTAACCAACCGGTTACAAGGATGAAGCAGGAAACCACACTCATTGACACTTTGACAAACTTTGTCATTGATGCCAAATGGGGAGTAGTGGAATGAGAAAAATAATTAGTAAAATGACTCATCAACTCAGGGGGAGTACACATTCTTTTGGTACACATTTTTGGCAAAACAATACCGGCAGATTCATTTTGGATGACAATTTTTGGATTTTTCTCATGAGTGTTGCCATCAATGCCAAAGGGGGAGATTGTTGAAAAATGTACACTCCAATGTGACATTGTAGGTGATTTAAGGTTTTGTCATTGATGGTAACCTTACAATCTTATGACACCGGAAAGGCAATGTACCAGCACTAGCAAGATCAGACTTTACACCAGCACACAGACCATCGACACCGACAGTGAAAGGAAGCATACCGGCATAGAGGCCAATAGGAATTTTGTTTGTAAATTATTTTCTTAATTATTGTAAAAACATTGAAAGCTAACTTGGCAAGTTGTAAAATGACTCATATATATAAGAGTTCATTATAGAGGAATAAAAAGAATGTAATGAGGAAAAATAAGACAGACCTATTATGCAAATTATAGGTTAAGGGTTTATGTATGAAGCAGAGCTATAAACCGGTACTAGATCTGGAATAGTAGATGCTATTTTGAAGCAGTACAAGACATTGGATTTATATAATCCATTTTGTAAGTCAGTGAAACTTCCCATTTTGTAATTGAGTAGTGAGCTCTAGGCACTTGGCCTTCCTGCATGTGCAGGCCCCTCTTGTAGCAGTAATATTCTCTTATTGGCTAGTAAGTGAATATTGTGGGTCACAAATCTCACTGAGGTTTTTCTCACACCAGGTTTCCTCATTAAACTACTATGTTATGGTGTGTTTTTCATGTGGTTGCTATTATTTTTGTTTATTGCTTTATTTCTTGTTTACCAGTATACAATATTAATATGTTCTACGTGTTTTAAGTTAAGAAAATCATCAAACCGATTAGATACTAATTCACCCCCCCCCTCTCATTATCTATGGGAATCCTAACATTGGTATGCCTCCAAGGTGAGACATAGACTTTCGCATCAACTTGGTTCCTAGTGCAAAACCTATTTTGAGAGCTCCATATCAGATGACTACTCAAGAGTTGAGTGAGTTCAAGTTGCAGATGGAAGAATTGTTAGCCAAGGGGTTGATTCATCCTAGTGCTTCCTCTTGGGGTGGGCCTCTTATCTTTGTTAAGAAGAAGAATGGATCTCTTCGGTTGTGCATTGATTACCGACAACTAAATAAGCTAACCATCTGGAATCGATATCCATTGCCTCGTATAGATGATCTTTTTGATCAGGCAAAGGGTGCCAAGCGGGTCTCTAAGATTGATCTAAAATCTAGGTATCATCAGCTATGCATTCAGGATGCAGATAATCATAAGATGATGTTTCATACTCATTATGGTCACTATGAGTTCACAGTGGTGTCATTTGGGTTGACAAACGCGCCTTCAGTTTTCATGAGCCTCATGAATGGGGTTTTTCTGACCAACCTTGATCATTTTCTCCTTGTGTTCTTCAATAACATATTGATTTATTCTAGATCTATGGAAGATCATGACGGTCACTTGCGATAGGTGTTACAGTGTTTGAGAGAGGATCAACATTATGCCAATTTGGCAAAGTGTGATTTCTTCCAGTCAGAGGTGAACTATCTTGGTCATGTGGTTTTGGGAGAAGGTGTATCTATGTATCCTTCAAAGATCCAAGCCATTGTTGATTGGCCAGAGCCAACCAATGTTTCAGAAGTTAAGAGTTTTATGGGTTTGGCCAGATATTACCATCGCTTTGTTCAAAGCTTTTCCCAGATAGGTCACTCGATTACTTCTCTTCAAAGGAAAGGGAAGAAGTTTTTTTGTTCAAAGCAGTGTGAGTCAGGTTTTCATATCTTGAAGGAACTCCTTGCCAGTGCTTTGTTTTTGGCAGTTCCTGATCCATCTAGAGATTTTATGGTATGCACCAATGCCTCTTTAGAAGGTATAGGTGCAAGGCTTATCCAGGATGGATGTGTGGTTGCCTATGAGTCTCAAAAACTCAAGAACCATGAGTTGAACTATCCAGTTCATGATTTGGAGTTCGCAGCTGTAGTGCATGCTTTGGTTAGATGGTGGCATTTTCTATTAGGGCATCGATTTGAGCTGCATAGTGATCACCGCAGTTTGTAGTATATCTTCACACAGCCGAACTTGAATGCTCAACAACGAAGATGGGTGGAATTCCTCTACGAGTATGATTTTGAGGTTTGTTATATTCAGGGGAAAAAGAACATGGTGGTAGATGCTTTGAGTCGTAGGTGGCATGAAGGTTTAGCATTATCCCTTGGAGTATAATTGAGAGAGAGAATTCTTGGAGTTCTTCCTCAGGATACTTGGTATCAGGATGTTAGAGACATGATGGAGTCCAGAAGGCCTTTAGAGGGTAGGATTTTTGGATATAACCTTGAGGCAAATGCACTTCTTCATCACCTTGGATGGATCTATGTACCTTCTTTGGAGGGTCTTCTTATTTTGATCATAAATGAGGCCCATCATGCACCTTATTCGACACTTCTAGGTGTCAAGAAGATGTACGCAGATCTTAGACAAATTTATCATTGGGCTAGTATGAAATGCGACATTTCTTATTTTGTGTTGAAGTGTTTAGAGTGTTAGCGGGTGAAGGCGGAGCATCGGCACCCGGAAGAGCTTTTACAGCCTAATTTGATACTGGATTGGAAATGGGACATCATTTCCATAGATTTCATCATTAGGTTTCCTGTCTCTTTGTGTCATCATGATGCCATCATGGTCATTGTAGACAGATTGACAAAATTTGCTCATTTTGTTCCTATTTGAGCTTCCTATATGGTAGTAGTGGTGGCTCGAGTTTTCTTAGAGGATGTGGTGAGATTACATGGGATTCCAAGGCAGACCATTTTTGATAGAGATCCAGTCTTTATGTCAGCCTTGTGGACCTCTCTTCAGCATGCGTTGGGAACCCAATTGAACTTTAGTTCAACTTATCATCCAGAGATAGATGGTTAGACCGAGTGAGTGAATCGGGTTTTGGAGGACATGCTTCGCATGTATGTGATGGACCAACAGTCACGCTGGGAGGATTATATTTATCTAGTGGAGTTTTCTTATAACAATGGATATCGTAGCCCCATAAGTATGTCCTCCTTCTAGGCATTGTATGGTCATCCTTTTCGTACTCCTTTGAGTTGGGATTGGCTAGAGGACAGGGTGCATATAGGACCAGATATTCTTCGAGAGATGGAGCAACCGGTCAAGCAGATTCATGATAATTTGGTAGCAACACAAGATAGGCAGAAGAAGTATGCAAATGCTCATAAGGTAGATCGTAGGTTTTCTGTTGGTGATAGTGTTTTCTTGAGAGTGCGTCCACGTAAGAGTTTGATCTATTATGGAAAGGGTTCTAAGTTGGCACCTCATTTTGTTGGCCCTTTTGAGATCCTTGGGAGGATAGGACCTGATTCCTATCATCTTGCCTTGCCACTGAGTCTATCCCACATCCACGATGTCTTTCATGTTACAGTTCTTCAACCTTATCATCCTTATGTAACACATGTTCTTGATTGGAATGAATTGCAGGTCAAGGATGGGCAGCTTTCTATGGAGCCTGTGCGCATTCTTTAGCATCAGGATTTGACCCTCATGGGTCGTACCATCGACCAGGTAAGGGTTCTATGCGATCCAAATGATGAGACCTCGGTGACTTGGGATTATGCAACGAAGATGAGAGAACTCTATTCTTATATGTTTTAGGCTTCCAGGAGTAAGCCTACTTTTGGGATGGAGAATGTAGTACCCCTCCTCGATCCAACGTGTCGGAATCATGTTTTACTGTTGTTTACTTTCAGTGGATACATTACCACTATGTGTTGTTCAGACTTATTTGACATTATTTCATGCTTTAACTGGATATGGGATGTATGCTTTATTTACGGTATTTTGGTACTCCTAATTAGTATTATTTTATGGATTATTGTTATGGAAAGACATTTTACATATGCGATGTGTATTTATATGTTGCATGTTTGCAAGTGTATTGGATGTGAGAAGATGATTTTCCTTCACTCACTCTCGTGAGACAGGGAACGTCATGATTCTCCTTCATTGGTGTGCGTGTCATGTATTCTATATTTGTTTATTGCATGTGTGGTTCGCTGATGTAGGACATTGCAGGTACAAGTACCGAGTAGGTATGGGTTATCGTCTCCACCTAGCTTCACAAGTCTAAGTGTGCCTTATTTGTCTGATGGAAGTGGAGGAGATAGTGGTTGACCCTAATTTTACCCTAGTTACACTCTTATGGGTGTCATCAGTTGGTCATCTTTTCTGTATGTTCGGCCTTCGAGTTTTGTTTGTTTGACTTTTTCAGAGTCTTTGTTTGGGTCTTCTCGGTGTGTGTGCCCTAGTGGATTAGATTAATTATTTGAGTTTATGGCATGTTATTTCATAGTTAGTATATTTAATTTATATATTATTATGCCTTTGTGATTATGGAGTTAATTAATTAAATGAAATAATTAAATTTTGTTTGGAAATTGCATTATATTAGAAATATAATTTTATTTAAATTTAGTGGAAAATAAATTACTTGCATTTATTGTTCTCTAGATTTTAAAAATAAAATAGAGTTAAATTACTTTTCTTAATTAGTTTGCAAATTGCATTATATTAGAAATATAATTTTATTTAAATTTAGTGGAAAATAAATTAGTTGCATGTATTGTTCTCTAGATTTTAAAAATAAAATAGAGAAATAAAAATATAGTTAAATTACTTTCCTTAATTAGTTTTTTTAGAAAGTTAATTAAATGGGCATGAGAAAAGAAAAATAAGGAAAGTAATGATTTTTGCAAATTACATTCTATTTACCTTTTTGTGGAAATTAGAAAGAAAAATAAAATCCTTTTTATTTTTAAATTGAATATTATGTTTATGGGGGAAAAAGATTTTTGGGGAAACCTAAAAGTTGAGGTAAAATATATTTTTCTGGATTATTTCTAAGTGGTTCACGGGAAGAAGGCGACAGACTTTTGGAAGAAATTTTTTTATTTTCTTGGATGCATGTTGGGGAAGTAAGAATCAAAGGTTGGCTGGAAGGAGCGATTGGCTTGGGAGGCTGATTGCAGGGCTCAGCTCTTCCACAAGATTCTTCTAAGAAATCTTCATAGGTTGGATATCCTTTGCTTGGTTTTGTTTTAAAAAAAAATAAAATTAATAAGGATGAACCTCCAATCTCTATCTATGTAGATTCTTATGTTTCATTTATTTATTTTTCTATGAATACAATAGTTTAGTTATTTGTGAAATTGCAGGGGTTATGCTAGCAAAATTTTGCCAAATTTACCCGCTTTTGTTCCAAATAAATTCTTTTTGTGCATTTTGGTGTTCTTCTTGTTTGCGGAAAAGCATTAGAATTTTGGTTTAAAAATTTGTCCTTATGGTTTTGTGAAGGAAGTTTTCTTTTTAAAAGAATATTGGTGGTTTTTACCAATCTTTGTTTTGTCTCAAAGATTTGAGTTCTCTCGTAGATTTATTTACCAGTAAATTTTTATGTTTGGACTATAGTTTTATTGATGAAATTTTATTTAATTAAAGAAAAAAATAATTTACCTGTGATTTTATTAGACTCTATTTTCTTAGAGTGCAGGGGTGAGATTTTATAATCTTTGTTTTTTTTTTGTTTTTTTAAAGTTAATTTAAAATTTAAAAAATAAATTTGATTGGGGTGGTAGCTTGCTATCGACAGTAGCAAAGCTACCGTGCGATAGTAGTGCTACCATATGGTAGCAGGGCTACCATACGAGTAGCATGCTAGCATATGGTAGCAAAGAAAAAACTACCAAAGAAAACTTAAAATTTGCCTTCCTATTTCGTGCCTCCAGAATGTTATGTTTCGGATTTTCATTTTTTTTATGTTTATTAATATATATATATATATAGTTTTAAACTATGATATTTTATTATTTGAGAATTAAGTAATATTGTGGAAATTAGTTTATGCTTTAATATATATATATATATTAATGTGAATATATTCATATGATATATATTCGGTGGATATATACTCATATACATATATTATATTATTATATATATATATAAGTAATCCAAAATTTTATTTTATCTTCATAAAAGCATATTATTAGATTCTTTTATTATTTAATCATCAATCTATGTTAGGGGATTAATTTTTATGTGGTTTAATTTAGTCTTATTGGACAAATGACAACTCTGCTATTCTTTTATCAATAAAATTGTATTTTCTATTTTTCTGAAATATCTGTATTTGCAAGTATTTAATGCTTTTGACTCTTTTTTTTTTAATTCCTATTATAGGATCTTTAGTATAAATGGTGGTTTTTGGTAAAAGCATATTTACATTGTTATCCCGATTTTGAGTTGTCGTCATGTCGTAATGGTTGTGTAACCCTATGGTGGTGAACCATTAAGTGTTTTGTTTTAAATGGTCAACCCTGGATTATTGATTGTGTATCTTTCACCTGTAGTTTTGTCAGGATTAGATATGGCTGTCAGTTTCACCATAGAGTTCTCATAGAGATACCATTTTTGTTAGTGTCCTATGAGAGATAGTGGCTTTCGAGTGGGGGACACACCCAAAGTGTATGGCAGGATAACCCCTCGAAAATCAATTAAGAAGTGATAACCTAATAATTTATTAGGGGGTGGGTAGCTGAAATATTAAATTAAGATAATGTGCCTAGCACATGGTTGAGTGCTTGTATAGGCTCAAGATGTTGTGAGAAGGTTGGGACCTATGGAAGCTTACCTAGGGTAACCACGTTAAGCCATGTGATGAGACTCTCTCCTTAGGGTCACTAGTTTTTGTGAGTTGAGTTACATGGGTTTAGCGAAGTCATGTTGTAGTGTCATACTTGTCTTGTTCCTTGCTTCAGGGTCTACTTCTATCTCTTAGCATAGTGGGGTGGTTCCATATTGGTATCAGATGGTCGAGTGGTAGTGCCACTTCCCATCAGATATCCTTCATTGTACTTTCAGGTGAGGAAAGGCTTCACCGATGTATCTGGTTTCGTGATTCATGTACCAGCTCATGTTCATGATTATTGGACATTTGAGACCATGCGGTCGTTGTTTCAGAAATCTATGTAACCTTGGCATTGTAACTTATGTATTCGGTTTTCTTCTTGGAAGCCATGTAATTATTGATTATTATAATATTAATTCATTTGAATGTATGTTAATTCAGTATCTTTATTCTTATGTGTAAATGAACCATGGAAAGTAAATGTATTCGAATACTTTAAATCTTTCATTGTGGGATTTAGTTTTATGATTATATTTTTATTAAAAGCAATTAAGTTCCTAACTAGATGGATAATTGAATTAACATTGATGTTATTGTTATTATTACAAATTAGTCTTCATTGGTAATCCTTAGGAAATCATGTGTTAGACTTTTATTGTGTTAATAAACGTGCAATTTGATAATTAATGCAGTTAATCTTTTAAAAAAATAAAAAATATTTCACCCTTTAGTTGCCTAGTTGTATTGTTTTCCTTTAGGGTTCCTGGCGGGGCATTACATTTAAAGTGGTATTTTTTTTGTTGTCACCGATTCACCCCCCCTCTCAGTGCTTTATAAGTATATCACAATCAAGTTGAATGCATTTAGATGGTATTCTATAGGTGTGCCTTCGCTCATCTTCAAGGACTACAACCTTTTCCTCAGGAATAACATATTTACCAAATACTTTCCCTGATAAATGTCACCAAGTTTCTTCCATAATGAAGTCATTGTCTTCTCCTAATGCACATTCAAAAGAGCATAATCTACAAGACATATTCTAATCATCCCTTTGGTTTTCCTATCTGAAAGATCCCAATCCTCTTGTTTCATGCCTATAGGTTTAGTTCCAAACACTGCAACCCAAAGGTCTCTATCCACCAACAGATCTTCCATCTTGAGTTTCCACAACTCATAGTTTCTGCAATTAAAATTCTCAATTTCTACTCTTCTTAATGTGCTCACTATCTCAATCTGCAATCAATAGTACTCTGCAAAATTCCCACAACATAATTAACACAAACAACCCATTCTACCCACAAGGATAATAACCTTTCTCTGATACCACTTGTAATTAAACAAAAACATAAAAATATCTTCCACTGTGTTAAATTTACAGAGGAAAGAGGCATAGATTACTTTTAATTTCAGATTGCAACCATTAAGATACATATTTCTACAATAATAGAACAGAAAAAAATAAGATTCACACACAAAGTGAACACGAGTATTTACGAGGGAAAACCCTTATGGTAAAAAAACCACCACCAAAGCGTTAATCACTTATATTACAGTAAAATGTCAATTACATACAAGTTTTTGATTCATGCTCTATCATGTGTACATACATAGTCTCTATTCTAGCAGTATACAACTAGATTATGTTCAAACACAGACTACACAGTTACAGATATTTCAACAACATAATCTCTTCAGCATCTACTAGAACCATCAACATCCAATCATCAAAATTAGTCTTTTATCAACTTTTGGTATGCAAGGCAACCATCAATCAAACCTCAGTTACATATATTTTGGCAACAAGGAATTCACCCTCTAGTCATAGATTCGACCCATAGATCACATATATGTATTTTGCATAAACTACTGTTATCAACAATCAACCATTGATCAACAGTATGCTTTTGCAGTGTCGCAACCACTTCTTGCAACCATTTCTTCAAACATTTTAACTTCTGTCAGAAAAATGGTTCAGTTCAATTTTTGTGACTCTACCTGTCAAATATTACAAATTGTTGAAAACACAACGTGCAATCTACATTGGCTTCTGAATTTGTTCCTCAGGAACTTTACGTGGTGGTGGGAAGAGGAAGTCTCCTTGCTTTCCCACTAACCCGTACGTCATTCTACATGTCCCTCTTCAAGTTGCAGGGTGGTGGGGAAAAAAAAGTTTCCTTCAATACCCTAGTAGACCATGGCACTTTTCACATGCGTCGTGGTGTGACAGGGAAGACTAAGTCCTCTTTCTCACTATCTCACATCGCTTTCACATGCCCTTCTCTAGCTGTGTGCAAAACACGAAGAGTAACTAACCAAATTTGGAGCTTGTCGATAACACAAAAGTTTGTCACACTAAAATATTCATTGCAAAATATTGAACCCCATCTAGTCAAGATTTCAACCAGTAAGTTTGAGACACCCATTCTCAAAAATAAAAAAATGTAAAGTGGATCACTTATGAGTTAGAGTTTCCACAAAATAACATGATTCATAATAGTTTTCAAGTGTCTTATTTGAATAATTATATGGTTAAAACATTATTCCCTTAAAGGATTTTCCACTCTTAGAGAATGTGGGTAAATTTATTGTGATCCTAGAAGAAATGATGAATGCCCACATCAAAAATTTGAACAAGAGCATCATGGAGTATCTAGTTAGGTGTAAAAACCTACGTATTTAAGATGCCACATTGAAAAGGTCTATGATTCTCAAGCATCCTAACTTGCATTTCTTACGACAATCAATCTTGGGGAGAGAGGACTTGCCATGTCCCTTTTTCAAAAACCAAATAAAAGGTTGTTCATTCAGGGATTCATTGAGGACCAATGTTTGGAAATGTTGCTTGACTGATGTCAAAAATATATCAAGTGTTGGGGGTTTGAAGACACAACCCTTACACATGCCAAGGATCCATAAATGGTTGAGGATTAGGGTTGCATCTTGACTCATCTAAGGAATTGTCAAAGGTTGAGGATTAGGCTTCTCTCTTGACGCATGCCAAGTTGGAAGGAAGGAGAAAATCTGATTCTTTAGTAAGAATTTTCTTAGGCCTATAAGGTTAACCTAATATGTAGCATTTAGAATTTAAATTTGGTCCTTGGCACCATTTTAGGTCTATGCTGACTAGTTTATCTTTTATGTGGGAATCCCACAAAGCTAGAAATATTTTAATTGCAAGTATCCATTTTGTGTTATCGTATGTTTTGGGAACTTTTTGTTTGAGTGATTTGTGTGGATGAAAATCCATAAGATTATGATTAGTAGATGGAAAACCATTGATATCTAGGATCAAAGGAAAAAAATATTTTGGTTCTTGAGGACATTACTACCTAAGGAGTGCATTGGAGCTTCAAATTTACAATATAGTTTATTCTTTTTGTGAGTGCATCATTTGTTACATCCATTTGTAAGTCTTTTTTTGTTGTAATGGTGTAAAATTAGGGTTTCCAGAATTAGATGTAATAGAAACCACTAATTTTAGGTTTAGGGACCAATACATTAAGGAGGGGAAAACCCAATAGATTAGACACAAATCAACAAGGATATGGATGAGAATTCTATTGGATTTACTAGAATTGAATTGACTGCCCTCGTTTAAGTTGAACTATGAAAATGTTGAAATTAGGGTAAATGTGTTGAAATTGAATTAAACACACATGAATAGTGAACAATAATTGTCAGACCGGGCCACAAACTTGGATCTAAGCAATGTAATTGTATTCAGATCTGTTTCTAGAAGGAGCTCCTAAAATGTTGGGACCAATATGCCTATCGCATTGGTCCTCCATACTTTTCATCGTCCAAAGGGGAATCTGTTTGTCACTATAAATAAATCCAATTCTAAAGATTGTATCTTTGTACCTAATATTGTGCACCCTAAAGAAGGGAAATAGGTTGGGAATAGGGCTTGCCTTAGGTCAAACCCTGGTTTTGGAATGAACCATGAAACAAAAATGAAATGTAATTGAATTGGAGTAATTTAAATTTTATCCTTTTGAGGGAGATGTTGAATAATGATTGAAATAATAATGATATACCTCTTAATGGATTTTTGTTTCTTTCCACAAGGAATTAGGGTTTCACGAAGTTTACATAAACATAGAACATGAATGCCATCTCCAATGTTGATTGAATATGATTGCTAATTGAATATGAATATTATTTCTGATTGAATGACTGATTAAATATGATTTTTGGATTTGAATTGTATATAAAAATGAGAGTTGTATACCTCATTTTAAACATGCCCATCAAAAACAACTTAATTTTTTGACATGAGCTGACACGAAATCTAGATCCCAACTAAAATGATGTGACCATTAAGGGGCCCAAAAATAGGTCCTAATTGGGAGGACCAGGGTACTAGGTGATTTGGTCCCTGAGTACCAAGGTGCCAACATCGTAGTCCTGAGTAATCAGGAACCAAAAAATAAAGGGAAAATGAAGTGCAAGTTGAAAATAATGAATATTTTGCATGGTGTAAGCAGAATCAGGGCTCTAATCAGGCCTCAAGACATGAATGCCAAGTTGAGGGCCCAAATGAGGACAAAATTGTAAGGTAGTACAATTTAGGATGCTACATTTAGCTCCCACTTTAGTGGGAGTATGAGACTAAACATACTCTCGATAAAGTAAAAAGGCTCACATTGAAAATCTTTCATCAAGATGTTAAAGTGAAAAGACACACCAAGCCCATAGTGTACTTTAGGTATCTTGCGTCTTCAAAATAAAGATAAAAGGGACATCATTAGAAAGATAGAGAAATAGAACCATCACTACTAGTCTAGTAAGGTTCACTTAACATGAGTCATGAAAAGAAAAATACAAAAATTACAAAGAAAAAGACAAAAATTGCAAAGTAACTTGAGTATCAAAAGAGTGAAGCACTGAGAGGAGTCAATGCCCCCACGTTAAAGTGATTGCATATGTCACAACGAGAGAAAAATTATTTAATGAGTATGCATGCATCAAAAAGACAAGAACATTATCACAATGACATGCCCCCAAGAAGGACAAATCAAAGTATAATGATCAAAAAACACAAAACACATAAGGGCTCTACTAAACTCTAGGGTTAATATGCTCTTATGATAAATAATCTATATCATGAAGTATATTTGCCTTGAATTTTCCTCATACCCCAAAGAAAGTAGAACCACAATGGAAGAAGGGCACATGTGTCTTTTGATTCAACATGGGAGAGTCCAAAATAGATATCAATGCTTTGCATCATCCTCAAGTAGATAAAAATAGGGACAACAAATAGAATAATTGAGAAACACATAGAAGAATATTATGAACAAGCAGCAGAGGAGAGAGAATCTATGGCACAAATGAATCTAATCAAGAAAATCATCCGCCTCCTAATTTTGATCAAAATTATTTTGGGAATTTCTACAAATTGGAAGAGGGGAAAAGTCAAGCATGGTAGATGGAGCTACCACAAGTTCCAAACAAGTACCATGCTCTAATGATGCATTACTTTGTCTATTACTAGGAGCTAGAATTAATGCTTGGGATAATTGTTTAGTTAAATCATTGTCAACATCAACATATTCATATTCATCACTTGAATCAATATTGTTAGCATGAACATCATTTTCATCCATCTCTTCATCAAGATTAATAAAAAATGGATCTTTCATAGGAATAGAACATGAACCATCATTTTTCTTAAGAATTTTTAATCTTGGTGAATTAGGTTGAAATTCCTCTATAGGGTTAGGCAAAGGCTAGACAAATGGGATCATATAAACATTTGGAGTCTTCAAGGAGGAAACGGGTTAAGAAGAAAGTTCACAAGCCTTAGCATGATGTCTCCATTAGTGTTATCTCGCACAACAATTTCTTTTAGTTTTAGCTGAGGGTTGTGAAGGTTTATGATCAATAGACATAGACTTCTTATCTTCCTTTAAGGAAGGAGGAATGGTAGAGGGTCTACTAAGTTGAAACATAGGACATGTTGGGTGTTTTCCTTTGTAAGATGTAGGAGCAAGACCCACATCATATAAAGGAGGAATAGAAGGCGAAGGAAGGAGACTAGGTCCATTATGAGGATGGGGAATAGGTCTAGGATCTCTAGGCTTACTCAAGGATAAGATCATATCATTCTTTCATTTTTGATAAGATTAAAAAAAAACATCACTTCTATGTTTAAGATGTAAAAATTATTTAGACTAAAAGTAATCAAGATTAACATCTCCATGCCTCACCATGTGTTGGTTCATGCTAAGATTAATTGTTATGATTTTGTCATTAAGAGGTAATTTTATACACTTATGAATAGTAGAAGGAATCAATTTCCTGCAAAAGAGCCAAGGATGTCCCAACTTCACACAAAATTGATCTAATGTAGGAATGATAGAAAAAATGACATCTAATCACTTATTACCAAAATCAACGAGAAGAGTAATAGAACCAATAGTAGGACAAGCAAAAATATCTAAGATATTAATCATGACATCAAATTTATCATATGTTACTTGATGCAATTGTAACGTATAAAGATATTCTTCAGTTATCACAGTCACCATACACATTGGATCAATGAGAAACCCTTGTGAAAGTATGTCTTTTATCATCATAGTGGTATATAGTGGGACATCAGGTGCTTCAATAGTCTCACTAGGATCAAAGGTAATGTATAGCTCCTTAAGAGGTGTAGGTATATCAATAATATTCACCACATTAGTAAAATGGGAAGGCAAAGGATTAGTAAAGATTTGAAGGTTTTGATTAGGAGGAGCTACGGATTTATTTCTCTTGTCATTCATGTCAGCTATAGATATGGTTTTGTTACCAATGAGGTCTTTAATTGTACAATGGTTTGGATTTGTCAACTGGTTTGATGGGAGGAAGTTTCAACATATTTCTATTTAACAATTATGTCGTAATGCTATGCAAAGATTTAGAAAGGAGTAAATTTTTTTGTAAAATACTTGGATGAAGGAGACACACCCATTGTCATTGCTGCTACTTGGGTATTGTTGTTGTCATTGAACTTAATGAATACCTTGTTTGTTTTAAAATTCACAAAATATTGTTGAGTACTTTCATTCTTATCAACCAAAGCCATTGAAGGAGATTGTTCAAATTGACTCACTTGAAGCTGATAGTTATGAAGCACTTCACATAACTGTGTAAAGGAATTAAACTCAAAAATGAGAATCTTATCTCTAATGTCTTTTGAAAATTAGAAATAAAAGTTCTTTGGAAATCATGATCAAGCATAGAATAAGAAATTTGAGAATATAAATCTTTATATCTACCAATAAAATTAGTCAATTTTTATTTAACACCTTTCTTACAATGAATCAAGTGTCAAAGTGTTCTAGTAAACAATTTAGCCAAAAGTCTTTGATCATGAGAAAAATCACTACACAAATTTCAAAATATTTTCACATGAGTCAAGGGATGATCTTTTCCATTATAAAGCTCTAATTGATGGACTTCCAAATGTTTAGGGGGGACAACATGAACAATACCATTATATAATGGGCTTGCTACATCAATTGTGGGCACATTAAACTTTGCTTGGTTCATGGAAGCTATTTGTTGTTGCAAATATGACATAGTTTGAGCTAGGCTATTAATGGTTACTTTGGTTTATGGGTTGAAATTAGACATGTTGGATTGGGATGCAGGAGTGACATTGCTAAATTGACTCACTATGATAGGTAGGTATGGGAGATGATTAGGTCACAAATGGAAGAATCGTGGAAGGATGTATAAAAGAATTTTGATTAGCAATGTTGCCCCTTTGACTAACATGTATAGTATTAACATTTTGTGTGGAAGTAGCCATGACAGTGAATGTGAAAGTAGGCACACTAGAAATATATGTAGCCATAGGAATAGAATGATTAACTTGACTAGGTTCTTGAGTGTAACCAAGGACTTCGACACAACTTTTCATAGGCATGATATTAGTGTCAACAATATGAGAAAGTCCACATAATGAATCAAGGCCAACTTTATAACTTTGAGATATTCTTTTTAATTCTTCAATCAATGAGATAGACTCACTTTCTGGGTATTGTTGACTCATCCATTATTGAAGACTTTCAAATTCATTTTCAATATTCTCCAATTGGTCAATGGAAATCCTATTTAGTGATTCACCCTCATCATGAGAATTATATAAAGAATGGGGATAAATAGCATCAAATGTTGGAATAGAAGAACCACAAACATTCTCATGAAACAAGTTAACCAAATTAGGCTCCATATCATTAGTAACTAAACCTTGGGAATTCTTAATTCTACAACTTCTTCTCATAGGAATATTATAGGTAGGACTAATGGTAGTAAAACTCATGCACAAAATAGGGAAATTTGAATTTGAATTTGAAAATTATGATTAAGCAATACAAAAATCTATTTAAAAATAGATTGATTAACCAATGAATTAAGATGCTACATTTTTTACTATTGTAATGCCAGTCATTACAATCATTGGTTCTAGATATCCAATCATAATGATTTTTGTTTGTTGTTAATCAATATTTTCATTAAAATATTTTGGAAGAGAGACTACAATATAAGCAACTTGAAATGACATATGTTCCCAATGTGATGTCTAAGGACACCAATACATAATGCTAAAAGGTAAGGAAATAGGCCCAAAACAATAATTTAGGTCTATTAAAGTGATCTAAAGGTAATAGTGAGGTGGGAAGGTATGGTACTCTTTAGCATAAAAATATAAGCAATGGTAGCATAGGAGTGTGGAGGGAAAGAGACTCCCACTCAAAAGAGGTATCTCTAAAAGCAAGGTAAAAATATAAAGATATAAATTATATGGGGGAAAACACTATGTCCTTGATGAATAATGATGTAACAATGTGATCTAAAATGGGGAGGGCATGATGCTCTCCAATATGAGGATATTTAAGAGAAACTTTAAGTCATATGATATGAAAGGACTGGATCTCTTTATTTAGGGATATGTGAAGGAAGTCTAAATTTGTATTGTGAGAGACATGATGACCTTGATGTAAAAATATGGAAATGAAATTTAGATATATAAAAGAAATGATCTATGTATATAAATACTAAAAAATGTTTAAAACAAAGTATTTTAATTCATCTAGACTTTGTATGGACTTACTATTGGACTTAGACATTTAAAAAATCTATGTTAAATAAACTAATTATTCAATTGAAATAGTTTGAAATAATTTAAAATTAACTTACAACTAAATGAAAAATGGCAGTGATAGATAAATAGAAAATAAATAATTTCTTTCACCAGATATTTTTCTCTAGCATTTAATTAATTCCAAAAACTAGTTAGGTATAGTAGAATAGATTCAACATAAGATCACCAACAATAATATTTTGAAATAGTTTATAGTTTCCATAGTAGGTCAAGGGTTAACATGTATGAAATGATCCTTTCTTTCCTCTAGGTGTGATCTTCTCTCAAAACCAATAACAAAAGCTAATTAGGATATGGCAATAACAATTTATGAAGCAATTAAACCAGGACGAGGTGTGATGGTTAACAAGGGAAATACCCTACTCAAAGGCTCACAACCTCAAAGGAAAGGCATAACCCTCCAATTATAATGAAGGAGTATAAGAAGACAGAGGCATCGAACAGGAGAGAAAATACAAAATACTGAATGCAGTAATAGATAATGAAGTTAGAGTATAATTTGTTAATATTTCAATCCACTGTGGTAATGCAAAAAATTGTTGGTATTATGGATGTGTTGCATTAGTTTTGTCATTGATGTCAACACTTATCCTTTTGGAGATCTTTGGTTATGTTGAACTGTTACTGGCAAGTTCAGTGACATATGCACACTCATCGGTATATTGTTCACCAACAGGTTATGTTGTTCATTAGCACTGAGGATGACTTGTTATCATCTGGATATCACTAGGTTATGTCGAATACATGGTTTTGGTTATTGGTCTAATTGGGTTGACATGTTTTTTGTTACTGACAAATTGGTCTAAGCATCCATTATCTATTCTAGATTAGCACGACATGTTATGGAGATGATTTATTAATTTTATATTATTGTAAATGTATTGAGGCAACATGATGCATCGCATCTTGACTTCTTTATAATTGATTTTATTGTAATATTTCTAGTGAGCCGACCTACACATTTGGTCCTAGGTTTTTTGTATATATGTAAGGTGTCATTTGTGAGATGAGATATGGTATGAGCAGAGAAGAAAAAGGCTATGGTATTGTAACATGGTATGTGCAAATATTGAAGATCATATGAGTAGACCATAGAGAAGGTTACAGGAAGGTTTGAAGGTGATTATCAAAGCTTAACTGGTACTGAATCTAGCATTGGACATGCTACATTGAGTAGTACATTATCATTGGATTTAACCATCCAATTGTAGTCAGTGTGATGCCTATTTTGTGATTGAGCAGTGAGCTCTAGGCAGTTGGCCTTTTTGCATGTGTAGACCCCATTTGTATACACATACTATCTGTAGTAGTATCATTTGATTGTGGGTAAGGTTTCCCACCATGGTATTTCCCCTTACAAGGTTTCCACATAAAAATGTTCGTGTTATATGTTGTGGATGTTGTTTCTCTTTCTATTTTATGCATTAAGATTCACCGGTATTAATATTAACTGCTTATCTCTCAACCGGCATTAAGTTTGGTGTATCGGTATTAAGTATCATGTTTGATTAAGTTATATTTGGGTTGAAATTAATTGACAAGTGATTCACCCCCCCACCCCCCCTACCAGTTTCCTCAGAGTCCTAACAATTGGTATTAGAGAAAAGTCCTCTTTTTGTAGAAGTTTAACATGTTGAGGAGATTCTATGGCAACAAAATTTTTTAGGAAGGATAATCCGAAACTTGATAGAAGTAACTATGGTATATGGAAGATCAAAATGGAGACACATCTAAATTTCATTGGTAGAGACATATGAGATGTTAAAAGAATGGCTATGTTGGTCCTACACCGAATCAACCTAATCCACCAACATTGGGTAAAGATCAAGAGAATGATTGCAAAGTAAGAGAAGCACTCTTGAGCACCTTGTCAGATCAGAAAATCATGGGATTATCAGACCGATCTACTGCTAAAGCTATTTGGGATAAATTGGAGACATTGAATGAAGGAGATACCACTATCAAAATCGTAAAACTGGAATGATTCTGAGTCAGGTATGAAAATGTGAAAATGGAATAAGATGAAAGAATTTCTACTTTTATGGAAAGGGCTAATGAAATTGTTTTGGGAATACAATCCTATGGAGGTTCCTTAAGTGAAGATGAAATAGTTTCTAAAGTTTTAAGAGCACTACCACAGGCATACAAAATGAAAGAAACTGCTATTAATGAGTTGAGAACAATGCCTAATACATCACTATCTAGAGAGATCTTGGTTGGAAAACTTTTAGCATTTGAGCTTGAGAAATTTGGTCATGTTGCTACAATCAATATAGATTTGGCCTTCAAAGAATCATCATCTACAACATCATCATCATCATCATCTGACAAATCTGATTCAAAAGCACTTTATGCAAGAGAACTTGAAGATATCCGAAAGCAAAATGAAGAACTGGAAGAACTTGAAGCACTATTTGCAAGGAAAATGCCTAAAGGTTGTATTGGAAGTAAGTATGAAGGTAAAGCACCATTTAAATGTTTTAATTGCAATAAAGTTGGTCATATGGAATCTAGATGTCCTTATAGACATGCAAGATTGAGAGAAGAAGCTAAAAGAACATATGGGCATAACCCTG
Organism: Cryptomeria japonica; assembly: GCF_030272615.1. Lineage (NCBI taxonomy): Eukaryota > Viridiplantae > Streptophyta > Pinopsida > Cupressales > Cupressaceae > Cryptomeria > Cryptomeria japonica. The sequence goes on from NC_081409.1 coordinate 821,859,784, forward strand.
AATATCACAGATACAGATTTAAGAAGAATAGAGACAAATCATGTTACTATGTTGATGAAAGAGTTACTGATGATTCTGATGAAGAACAGGTAGACATTGGATAGGCTTTTGTTGCAATAAAAGAAGATCAACCAACACCTATTGTTCCACTAGTAGAGCAGGCCCTGGTAGCTAAAATTAAAGAAAAGGTTGAATGGATTATAGATTCTGGATGTTCACATCATATGACTAGTGATAAAAGTAAATTCTTATCTTTTTAGGAATACAATGGAGGTCTAGTAAGATTTGGGGATGATAAATCTTGTTTGATCAAAGGAAAAGGCACTATATCTTTTGATGTTAAGCACAATACTGACAACATTTGTTATGTTGAAGGTTTGAAGCATAATCTTTTGAGTGCTGGTCAATTAGTTGAAAAGGGATTTCAGTTACAATTCAAGAATGGTAAATGCAAAATCATGAATAGAACTGGTTTGGAGATTGCAACCAATAATCAGACTAGAGGCAATATCTTTCTTTTGAATAACAATGAAAAGACATGCTTGATTGCACATATTGATGAAAGTTGGTTATGGCATAAGAGACTTTGTCATGTGAATTTTGATTGCATTGTAAAGATTAGTTCAACTAAGGTAGTAAGGGATTTACCTAAGATTTTAAAACCTCATAATCCAGTATGTAAGGAATGTCAAATGGGAAAGCAAGTTAGAACAACTTTTAAGAGTATTTCTGACAAATCCAATAATGTTCTTGATTTAATCCATACTGACTTGTGTGGTCCGACAAGATCATGAAGTCTACAGGGAGATAGATACTTTATGCTAATCATTCATGATTATTCTAGAATGTGTTGGTTTACTTTTATCAAGGAGAAATCAAAATCTTTTGGAAAATTCAAACTATTCAAGGTAATGGTAGAGAATGAAACTGGTAAGAAAATCAAGTGTTTGAGATCAAATCAAGGAGGTGAATTTACATCTAAGGAGTTTAATACATTTCATGAAGTGAATGAAATCAAAAGACAACTATCTGCACCTCAGACACCTCAGCAAAATGGAATTATAGAAAGGAAGAACAAAACTATTCTAGATGCAGCCAGAAGCATGATATTGGAAGAAAATCTACCTCATGTTTACTGGAGAGAAGAAGTGAATACAGTGGTTTACACTTTTAACATAGTTCACATCAAAGGTGAAACCAGTAAGACCCCTTATGAACTATGGTTTGGTAATACTCCTAGTCTTAAATACTTTAGAATATTAGGAAGCAAATGTTATATTAGGAGAGATGAGTATATTGGTAAATTTGATCCTAGAAGTGATGAAGGAATATTTCTTGGTTATTCATCTAAGAGCAAGGCATATAGATATTTTAATAAAAGATTGCAGAAAATCATTGAGAGTGAAAATGTGAAGATAGATGAACACTTTAGAGGAAATTCAAGATCTATGGATTCTAAACCGACAATTGAGATGATCATAAATGAACCTATACAAAGTGCACCGGTGCAAAATATGGATCTAGTCACACTAGCATCATCAGAGAATTCCACAGTGACTGAAGAACAACAACAAGTGAAAAACCCCAGGTATGTAAGACTAAATCACTCTGAAAGTCAGATAATTGAGAATAAGTATCAAGGTGTTATGACAAGAGGAAGAATGGAAAATTAAGAGGTATGCTTAATTTATTAAATTGAACCAGCATCTGTTATTGAGGTATGTGAAGATAAACATTGGATTAAAGCTATGGAAGATGAATTAGAACAAATTGAAAATAACAATGCATGGACATTGGTTCCCTGACCTAAACACAAAAATGTAATTGGAACTAAATGGGTATTCCGAAATAAACTTATTGAAGATGGTAAGGTAATCAGCAACAAAGAAAGATTAGTTTTTATAGGATATTCACATAAAGAGGGAATTGATTATAATGAAACTTTTGCACCGGTAGCTAGAATTGAGGCAGTCGGATTATTTCTTGCATTTGCAACACACAAGAAATATAAAGTATATCAGATGGATGTAAAATGTCCATTTCTAAATGCTGGTCTTGAAGAGGAAGTCTACATTGAATAGTCTGATGGATTTTCATTCACAAATGATAAAGATATGGTTTCCAGATTAAGGAATGCTTTGTATGGATTGAAGCAAGCTCCTAAAGCTTAGTATGCTAGATTGGACAAATATCTTTTAAAACTTAGTTACACTAAAGGTAATGCTAACAACAACTTATATTTCAAACTGACTAATGATGATATCTTGGTTATGGAAGATTTTATTGATGATGTCATTTTTGGAGGAGAAGATGGCTTGTGTAAAGACTTTGCTAATAAGATGTAGGACGAATTTGAAATGTCTATGATTGGGGAGACAAAATTCTTCTTAGGATTATAAATTTCACAGACTGATAAAGGTATATTCATATGTCAAACAAAGTAATTGAATGAACTACTAAATAAATTTGGTATGGAAAAATCTAAACCGATAAGTACTCTTATGACTACAACTGATAAATTGACATTGAAGGATGATTCAGCTCCTATTAATCTGACAAGATATAAATCTATGATTTGAGGTTTACTGTATTTGACACAAATAAGACCTGATATAATGAATGCAGTATGTATTGTTTCAATATTTTAGAGTAATCCTAAAGAAAATCATGAATCAGGAGTGAAAAGGATTTTCTGGTATCTACAAGGCATAACAAATCTTGGTTTATGGTATCCTAAAGATGAAAATTTTGATTTATGTGCATACATTGATGCAAATTGGGCAGCAAATGTTAATGAAAAGAATAGAACCATGGGTGGGGCATTCTTTCTTTGTAGTAGATTGATTTCATGGTTGAGCAAGAAATAGAGTTGTACATCATTATCAATAGAAGAATCAGAATATGTTGCATCGACAACTAATTGTACTCAAGTATTATGGATTAAGAAAATGTTGAAGGACATAGAAGTAAAATGCAAAGAACCTATAATCATTTATTGTGATAATTCAACATAAATTGACATATCAAAGAATCCAATATTTCACTCTAAGAATAAACATGTTTCCACAAAATATAATTTTCTGAAAGAGAATGATGAAGCAAATGAAGTGAGATTGGTTTATGTGAATACTAAAGAATAGATTATAGATATCTTTACTAAGCCTTTTCCTAAGGAAACTTTTGAATATCTCAGAGAGCAGCTTGGGGTAATAGCCTCATTGGTAGAGACTTAGATAGTGAAGATTGGCATCAAACTAAGAGAATTAATAGAGAAACCCTTTTTTCGGCTTTGATGGAGGAGAGCTACTTCTCAGGGGGAGTAGTTGGTTATAACAATTGGTTATATGAATTGGTTGTATATTATAGTATTTGTATTGCTTTTGCATTTGATGTCAACGAGGGAGAGATATCTATGGAAAACCATTAACATTATCCTTTCAGGAGAGATTATTCATTGGGGGAGACATATTTACTCTTTGCATTTGTATTTTGATTTCTGGTATTGATCTATTCTAGAGATTGTTGGTTTTTGGTTTCTGGCATTTTATTTTTGCACTTAGATCTTTTTCCATCTTGTGTTTTCATGAATGCCAAAGGGGGATATTGTTGGTATTATGGATGTGTTGCATTAGTTTTGTATTTGATGTCAACACTTATCCTTCTGGAGATCTTTGGTTATGTTGAACCGGCACTGGCAAGTTTAATGACTTATGCACAGTCACCGATATATTGTTCACCGGCAAGTTATATTGTTCATCCACACTAAGGATGACTTGTTATCATCTGGAGATCACTAGGTTATGTCAAAGACATGATTTTGGTTATTGGTCTAATCAAGTTGACATGTTTGTTGTTACCAGAAAATTGGTCTAGGCATGCATTATCTATTGCAGATCATCATGACATGTTATGGAGATAATTTATTAATTGGATATTGTTGTAAATGTATTGAGCCAATATGATGCATCGCATCTTGACTTGTTTGTAATCGATTTTATTGTAATATTTTTAGTGAGAAAACCTACACATTTGGTCCTAGGTTTTTTGAATATATGTAAGGTCTCATTTTTGAGATGAGATATGGTATGAGTAGAGAAGAAAAAGGCTATGGTATTGTAACATGGTATGTGTGAATATTGAAGATCATATGAGCAGACCATAGAGAGGGTTAAAGGAAGGTTTGAAGGTGATTATCAAAGCTTAAATGGTACTGAATTCTAGCATTGGAGATGCTACGTTGAGTAGTAAATTATCATTGGATTTAACCATCCAATTGTAGTTAGTGTGACTCCTATTTTGTGATTGAGTAGTGAGCTCTAAGCGGTTGGCCTTTCTGCATGTACAGACCCCATTTGTATACACATACTATCTATAGTAGTATCATCTAATTGTGGGTAAGGTTTCCCACCATGTTTTTTCCCTTTATAGGGTTTCCACATGCAAATCTCTATGTTGTGTGTTGTGGATGTTGTTTCTCTTTCTGTTTATACATTAAGCTTCATTGGTATTAATATTAACTACTAATTTGTCAACCGGCATTAAGTTTGGTTTACCGGTATTAAGTATCAAGTTTGATTAAGTTATATTTGGGTTGGATTTAATTGACAACTGATTCACCCCCTCCCTCTCTCAGTTGCCTCTGAGTACTAACAAAAACTATGTCTACTTTTGTATATTTAAATTTATTGTGTGTTTTTGTTGTGTTAATAACTATTAAAGCATAAATACAACCTTGAAATAGTCTATCACAAAGGTGTAAGGAAAGGAATCTGCAATTAAGAGAGAACAACATTATAGGGCACCATGTTATAGTGGCATGTAGGGAGAACAACTATGAGGACACCCTATTGCTATGAGGGGGATAATAACTAAGGGCACATTATTGCAATTCCCTTTCCAACTCCTATGTTGAGTGACTATTGATGAATAATAGGGAATACTAGAGCCATGTAATTGCTAGTATTTTAAAGCGAATTAGAAGAGAAAAAATTAACCAATGAATTAATAGACAGGGACAAAAAGAAACACATAATTTATCGCGGTTTGGCATATTGCCTACATCCACACTTAAAGCAATGGAATCAATTATATTGATGACCAATTCAGGTTTGTACATACATAGCTGCAAGCAGCTTTAGAATACACAACATTAATGATATTCAAATGGCTCTTAAAGAGCTTTACAATATAACATGAAAATCCAAAGGTTTTGGTTGCAAAGAGGAAGGAGTTTGTTGGACTTCACTTCCAACAATCTCCCACTTGAAGTCCAACGAACTGATGCACAAGTAGATTCCCCCACTTAGTCCTACTATCATAAATTGGAAAGGCTAAGAGAAGCTTGGTAGAAATCGAACTTCTCCCACTTAACAGCTTTGGTGAGCACATTAGCTGGGTTCTCCTCAGCGTGAATTTTATCTACATGAAAGTTTCCTTCTTCGACCATGTAACGAACATAATGACTACAAACATTGACATGTTTTGACCGACGCTGAGATGTCTGATGCTTATTCATAAAGATGGCACTGCTATTATCACAAAACAAGGCAAAATATGATTGCTTTAAACCCAATTTGCTAAACAAGAGTTGTCACCATACCATCTCCTTTGCTCTCTCAGAAAGAGCTATGTAGTCAGCTTCTACATTTGATTGAGCAACTGTATGTTGTAATTTTGAAGCCCGACTAATCTCTACCCCAACAAATGTGAAAGCATAACCTAAAGTAGACTTTCGTTTGTCTAAATCTCTGACAAAATCAGAATCAGTAAACCCTTGCAAGTGTGCCTTTCCCTTCCCAAAACATAAACAAGTCTGATGTTCCCTTGAGATACCGTAAAATATACTTGACCGCCTCCCAATGTGGTTTTCCTAGATTAACCATAAATCTACTCACCACTCCCACATCATCAACAATATCCGGATGAGTAGACACCATAGTGTGCATAAGACTCCCAACTACATATTTGTATGGAATTTTGTCTATGAACTCCTTATCTTCTTGCATTTTTGGACACAATTAAGAAGAAAACTAAAAAATAGGAGGCTAAGAGGATGCATACAGACTTAGCATCCACCATACCAAATCTGTCCAATACTTTTTTAATGTAGTATTGTTCAGATGGTATGAGTTCTCTCTTCTTCCTATCCCAAAAAATGGTCATCCCAAGGATTTTCTTTGTTGCCCCTAAATATTTCATACTCCTTAGCTAAGTGAGATTTAAGCTCACAAACAATTTTCATGCTTGTGTTGGCTACTAGAATATCATCCACATAAAGGAGAAGTATAACAAATTCACCATTGGGAAGCCTTTTAAAATGGATACAAGGATCAAACTCACAATGAGTAAACTTGTGATCAATCATAAACTTATCAAATTTGAGATACCATTGTCATGGGGCTTTCTTAAGCCCGTACAAACTCGGTTTCAATCTGCAATAGAGATGTTCCTTACCCTTTTTGATAAAACCTTCAGGCTGATGCATAAACAATTCCTCATTAAGGTCGCCATGGAGAAAAGTCATCTTCACATCTAATTGTTCAAGCTCAAGATCCCAGGATGCAACCAATCCCAATACTGCTTGGATGGTAGTCATTTTGACTACTAGCGAAAAAATTTCTTTAAAATCAAGGTCTTGCTGCTAAGTGTACCCCTTGACAACTAGTCTTGCTCAAAACCATTTCTGACCACTAGCTTCATCCTTTAATTTATACACCCACTTATTATATAATGCCTTTTTGTCAAACAAAAGTGGCACCAAATCCCATGTCCGATTTCACAATAATGTGTCCATTTCTTCACACATTGAAGCATGCCATTTATCACAATCTGCAATTTTACAAGCTTCCTTATAAGTCATAGGATCTGTTTGATTAGAGATTAACAAAGTGGGCTTAGCTTCTTCATAGAATAATAACTCATAATCAGAGAACTTCATCAGAGGTCTCTTCTGCCTGGTAGAATTTCTCAATTGACTCTCTATTTGAGTAGTGAGATCATCCCTACTGATATTATTCGAATCATTTAGTCTCTATCTATGAAAATCAACATTTTCTGTAGGCAAAGTTTGATGCCCAAGATGAATTCCAAATTCTAGGAAGGAGACTGCAGGTCAAGCATGCTCAATAGCAGGGAGGATGAAGTCCATAAATACCACGTGGATCAAGGTCATCATGGTGAGGAGGAGGAAAATCGTGGGAGTGATCTACCAGAGAGGCATCATCCATGGTGTGTAGAGGAGGACACCCCTGCTATGAGCCCATGGAGGTGGAGGTTCGGGGCAAACATGTGGTTTTCCCAGCATGTTGTGGTGAGAGCCTGACATTAGGTGAAGACTATCATGTATGGCTTGAAGACTATGATGCATGGCATGAAGACTACCCATCTTCCTGTGGTCAAAACCATGAGGATTATCCATCATACCACCCAAACTGCTTCATTCCAAGCAATGTTGATTGTGATGCAGGTTGCGGGGTAGGAGTCAAGCCCGTCGGTAATTCCCCCACATGAGCCCAAACTAGTGAGGATGTAGTTTGAGGTTGGGATTTCTCTATTCCAAACAGTGATGGCTCTATTATGAGTCAAGAAGATGAAATAGAAGGGCTGTCAGTGTCTTCACCATTTTGAGTTTTCCCAATGGACTAAAAACTGGAATCAAATGGTAGACTAATAACCATTGGAGCTCGCACTTGATAGGAAGACTTATGTAGACCACCATTATTCTTAATTGATGAGGGATAATTTCCAAAAACCGATAAAGGAACATAAGAATTTGTAGCACAAGGAAAGAAGTCTCCTTAAAAATAACATCCCTAATACGAATAATTTTCCTGTGAACTAGATCCCACAACTTAAAACCAAATTATTCTTCTCCATACCCAACGAAAATATACTTTTGTGACTTGGGATCCAATTTAGTTTTCTCCTTGGTTATATGTGAGATGGCTTCACATCCAAACATGTGAAGATGCAAGTAGGAAATCCTCTTCCCTTTCCATTCCTCTTTCAGAATACCAAAGTCTAATTTAGATGAGGGACTTCGGTTGATCAGGTATACTACTATGTTGCAAGCTTCTACCCAAAAATCCTTACCTAGACTTGCATTTGATAACATACATCATGCCTTTTCAAAGATTGTCTTGTTCATCCTCTCGGCTACACCATTCTCTTGAGGAGTGAAAGGAACAATCTTAATCCTTCTAATCCTATTATAAACACAAAAACCATCAAATTCGTGTGAACAAAATTATCCACCATTATCTATTTGTAGACACTTAATCTTTTGCCCAATCTGATTTTCAACTAAAGCTTTAAAAATATAAAAATTTTAAGAAACTTTAGATTTCTTAGGGAGCATGTAAATCCATACTTACCTTGTACAATCATCAAGAAAGGTGACAAAATAGTTAGCTCCTCCAATGGAGGTTACATTGGTAGGCCCAAAAACATCCAAATATAAAATCTCTAGCGGTGTTGTCTTTGTATCATACCCACCTTTTAGAAAAATGACTCGCTTTTGTTTGCCATAAAGACAATGTTCACAAAAGGCTAAATCTACAAGTTTGAGACCCGGAAGCTGATTTCTTGTGTGCATAAGATCAAGCCCTTTCTTGCTAATATGCCCAAGCCTTTGATACTAAAGATCCATTTTTTCATCCTCAACCATCATTTCATCTCACACTTCACCATGAGTCTTAAATATATAGAGACTACCCAATTTATTGTCATTTGCAATCAGCATGGTACCATGAGTTACCTTCCAAGTGTTCGGAAGAAAATTCACATTAAGACCTTGAACGAAGAGCTTTCCAATGGATATCAAATTTTGCTTCAATTATGAGGCATGTCAAACATCTTTGAGCAGCCATGTTTTACCACCTTCTAATGGTAGCAACACATCACCCTTACCTGTAATTTTGCAAGCTTTTCTATCTCCTCAAAAAAAATTTCCAAAGTGACTTTCTTTGTAGTTAATGAACACTTCAAGGCATGATGTAGCATTATGGGAGGCACTAGAATCAAGTACCCATAAATCCGGAGTAGTGTCAGTTGTTGAAAGGATTAGTACACTATCATCCTTGTCGTAGACGGTATTTTCTTCACTATCCTGCACCTTCACTTGTGGCCTTTTGTAGTCTCTACAATCCTTCTTGACATGACCAGATTTGCCACAAAACCAACAATAAGCATATTTGTTTCTAGACTTGCATCTCCTTGCTGATTTCAAACACCTATGATAAATATTTTTGCCTTTATTAGGATTGTTGTCTCCATTTTCGGTGCTTATCACCATTAAGGTTTCACCGGATGAACGTTCTTCATTTTTTCTTCTCAAATCCTCGCTAAGAAGAGTAGCTACTACATCATTAAAAACTAACTTCTTTTTATCGGATATCGATGTGCTAAAGGCTATTACAGCACCATCCCAACTACTTGGTAAAGAGTATAACAAAAGGACAACCTTGCTTTCATCATCTTGTATTATCTCCACCGAAGTTGCTTGATTGATCAATGCATTAAATTCATTGATGTGATTTTCCATCGCACAACCTCCCTTCATCTTTAGTTTATACAACCGCTTCATCATAAACATTTTATTTGCAGCCGACGCCATTTCATACATGGCTATTAATTTATCCCATACATCTTTCATTGTTGATTCACTCGTGACATTGAAGAGAACATTGTTGGATAGTGAGAGAAAAATTGTTGCTCTTTTCTTCTTGTCTAATTTTTCCCATTCTTCATTAGTCATCATAGTTGGCTTCTTTTTTTTCCCTTCAAGTGCAAGTGAAATGTCTTTCTTTATCAGCAAGGACTCCATCTGCACCTTCCACAACCTAAAATTCTGACCGGAGAACTTCTCTATCTTCGCTTCTTCCATGATTCTGGAATTTCAATGACCGAAATCTTAGCAACGATCTAACCTTTCTCTAATACTAATTGTTAGTATTTTAAAGTGAATTAGAAGAGAAGAAATTAACCAATGAATTCACAGATAGGCACAAACAGAAACACACAATTTATCATGGTTCGACAGATTGCCTACGTCCACACTTAAAGTAGGGGAATCAATTATATTGATGACCAATTCTAGTTTGTACATACACAGCTGCAAACAACTTTAGAATACACAATAATAATGATATTCAAATAGATCTTAAAGAGATTTACAATATAAGATGAAGAGCCAAAGGTTTTGGCGGTAGAGAGGAAGGAGTCTGTTGGACTTCACTTCCAATAGGAATGATAAAGTTAATTCATCTCATTCCTAAATAAATAAATGTACCGCTAACTATATTATGTGCTTGTTTCATTTGGTGTTTGTGATTTTGAGAAAAACAAAGTGTGATATAATAAGGGGACATTACAAGTAAAATATATCTATGCAAGATCTATGTCCATTTTTAGGTTCAGTTCATATCTATAGATCATTTCCCTATACATGAATCTATATTTTAATGCATAAATTTTATCTTCAACTAGTAAATTTTTGCTTCTTAATTCATCGATAGTATTTACACTTCATGTAGAGAGTTTCTATATTGCAAGGGTACATATTCTCCCAATTTAACCCTTAAAAAGTATTAGTTTTATAGTGACGTGAAGGATTGGTAAGTAGCAAGAAATCTTGAAAATTCCCTAGATGAATATTCTAAAGTAACTAATAATATTTTGGACCAAAAAATTGAATTGTTCTAATAATTCCTCCTTGAATTCTCAAATGATCTAGGAAAAGAGAGGATATTCATGGATATAAGATAATGCTAAACAAATACAATTAAATTACTTTAAATATAGATACATAACAATAAATCAAGCAAACATTTGTTTGGTAGGCTCACAACAACTAATGAAGTGGACAAGAGTTGATCAAATTTGAATCTAGAGTTTATAAATTCATAAGTTGAATCCATGATCTTGGGATCACTCCTATAATGATGGGAATGACCTTGGATATTAAAGAAATGAAATTTGCATAGAAATAAACATCTAATCATAGAGAACACAATAAATACAACATGTATGACAAGATATGCAAAAGTAGATGAAGTGTCAATAGATGTATGCACATGTGAATAAATGAGATAAATAAAGGCTAAGATAATAAGCTTAATTTAACAAAAAATGAAATGAAAATTAACATAAATATGCAAATTTTAATTCTCAATCATAATTTATTAGAAATTTTCTAATTTCCAATTTACTATTGGTGTGTTTAAAAATTAAAAAAAGAATATATAATACTCAATAAAAGTAGATTTTAATCTTACTTATATTAATGTCTTCTCATCTCTCCCTTCTAATTTCTCTAATATACTATTCAAATTAAAGATTGTCAACTTCGTTATAAATTTCTAAACCTATTGTTTATTTACCATTAATTTTTTTTTTGCATTTTCTTTTCCTAGTCTAATTTACTTTGATTGTAAGTTTGACAACTGAAAATTTTATTGGAATATAATTTCTATACAATATGTACAAGCTGGACAATCTAAAATTTTGTAGACAATGTAAAAGAGGTGAGCACGTTTGCCAATCCAAAAAAGTTATGGTTAAATGTTCCTATGTATGCAATATTCAAACCTCGTCTTTATCAATATCCTCCTACATAATCCATTCAAATCTTCTCGATGAGATGAGATGAATTACAACCAAGAAAAAGCTTTCAAAGTCTTCTGATCAATAAAATTAGTCTTCTCATCTATGTCAATCTCTTCCCACCTTTCGAAGTCTCGTGTTTTCTCCTAAGCTGCCTAAGATGAATGTGTTATTTTGGTGCAACAAATTGAAGTGTTCTAATCATTGATCCTTCTATTCTCAAATGATCTAGGAATTTAAGAGAGGATATTCATGGATATAAGAGAATTTGAAACAAATGCAACTAAATTATTCTAAATATGGATCCATAAAAATAAATCAAGTAGATATTTGTTTGGTAGGCTCACAACAACTAATGAGTAGACAAGAGTTGACCAAATTTGAATCTAGATTTTATAAATTTGTGAGTTTTAAAATCTATGAATTTGGTATCACTCCTATAACCATAGGAATGACCTTCGATAATTAAGTAATGAAATTTGGGTGAACTCACGATACTGGTTCCCACTTTTTAACCAACTTTGACACTTAGATGAATATTTTGAAAAAAACCTTCACTTTCTAACACCTATAACTTTTAAACCATTAATAATTTGAAGATGATATAAACTAGTGATTTTTAACATCTTGTTTTTAGATTCTGAATATTTTTTTTGCAAATTTGTTTGAATAAAATTTTATTGATTTTTCCATCTCCCTCAAAAAGTAGTTGTTTACAGCGAACAATATTTTTTAAGAGTGATGTGTATCCCGAAACGCATAATTTTTTTTCTATAAATGATAAAAACTTAATTCTTTTGAGTTTTGGTTTGTAACATCAATACCCAAGGCATGCACTTTATTTGATAGTGATATGTTGAATATTTTTTATTTTATTAAGTTTTGAAGTTCAACTAATTATACTTTGGATATAGGTGTACGTTTGAACACATAACTTGTTCTATATATATCAAAATTCAATTTCCTTTTTTTTGTTAGAAAGAAAACACCAATACCTAGTGCATAGATATTTTTAGAATTTTTTTGAATTAGTTTACTATTTTTCCCAATGCATTGAACAAAGAAGTTCATGTTCGGTGAGAAACCTACATTCATAAGAAATTAAATAAAAATATATTAATGAAATTAAATATATTAAAAGTTATACTATTTGGAAAGCTTATAATAAGGACTAAATACTTAAAAAAAAAAAAAACTTTTAAATGAATTAATTTGACCCCCCAAAAGCTAATGTAAAATTGGTGTTTTATCAGCATTTGATAGATGCAAAGGAGACTCCATTGCAAGTATGATTTAGAAGTAGAGAGGTTCTATCTAAGAAATTTTGATGTAAGAGCCTTTGATTTAACTCTCTTCAATTAATTACTTCAAATGGGACCTCTTAAAGCTTAAATCATTATATTTTTTTAAAAATGTATGATTTCAGCAAAAATCAGGTCGTACCAAAAAGTGGGAACTAGCTTTGTGAGTTCACCCATTTGTGTAGAAATAAGCATCTAATCATAGAGGACACAAAAGATATACAAAATTAGATGAAGTGTCAATATATGTATGTACATATGCGTAAATGGAATAAATAAAGGCTAAGACAATAAGCTTAAATTAATATAAAGTTAACTGAAAATTAACATAACTATGCAAATTTAAATTCTCAATTATAATTTATTAGAAATTTTTTAATGTCCAATTCACCAATTGTGTGTTTAAAATAAAATTAAGAATCTATAATACTCATCGAAAGTAGATCTTCATCTTAATTAAATTAATATCTTCTCATCTTCTCCTTTTTTTGAATTTCTCTAATATACTTTTCAAATTAAAGATTTTGAATTTTGTTAAAAAATGTCTAAACCTATTATTTGTTTATCATTGCTTTCTACTTTTTTGTGAATTTTTCTTTAACTGTTCTATTTTACTTTGATTGTGAATTTGACAATTTAAATGTTTTTTTTAATATAATTTCCTTACAATGTGTATAGGCTTGACAATCCAAAATTTTGCAGACAATGTAAAAGAGGTGAGTGTGTTTGCCAATCCAAAATTTTTATGGTTCAATGTTCCTATCTATGCCATATTCAAATCTCATCACTGGCAATCTCCTTCTTGATGTGTGTTGATGTATATATATAAAAATATGAAGAATTTACAGATCAACGAATCTGAGATAGATAAGGGCTTTGGTGTTGAACTCAATATGGATTTTTTCCTATAGAGTTCATAATACTTTTATTGAGAATTCTAATCTTGAGAGGGTGAAGTGGGAACTTGATGGAGCTTTATGTTTGCAAAACTTAATATGGATTGTTGTCTAATAATTGAGTGGTATGTAATTCAGGAGTTTGGGAAAAGGAGAACTCGATAATTTAGCTCAGAGCTACACTTTTACAAGGTTCACTAGGTATCTTTATGGAGTTACACCTAATTCATGATTTATTTCTTCAAGGAAAGATACTCTAAAAAATATATATATTTATTTTATGTAATCAACAAGTTTTGTGATGTAAGCCTTAAGGGAGGTCCCTTTCCAAGGTGAGTTTTATGATTTTAGGGATTTTGTTCGAAACAACAATGTAATAAGGAGGGAATGCTAGAAAATGTTAGCATCAACATATATTATTATATTGTTTGGTTTAGGTAATTCCAAGCAAGTATTTCAACTGATAATTTGATTTATCCTTTATAAAATTGTATGCTGCAAATCAATGTATGAATGAAGCTTTCACCTTGCCATGTTCATGGAATACTAAACATATAGCTATCTAATAAACCCAAGGAATATCAACAATTAATTATAATTCAATCATATCGTGATGTTATCTTATCACACATACCACTAAGTTTTATTTCTCCACATGCATAGTAACCTTATATATTATTTGTTTCTACATGTTATAAATGAATATAGTTGCAACATTTACATTGTCAATAAACAATATTTCTAGTATAGCCACCAATACCATCTCAAATAATTGCAAAGAAATATAAAAAAAAATCATCACTTTTAAATACTTTCATTACCTCAAAATACCCTACTAAATACAACTATGTTCATATATTTTGCAAGGATCAAAACTTGCTTGTGCATCTTGTAGAACCACTTTATTTTAGTGGGCCCTATAATTCCTAATTAGTCGAATAATTTGTTAAACCTCCTTTTTTTTTTTTGGTATATTTTTAAAATATTACTTACCATTTAAATGAATCTTGAGAAGAATTATCTCTCTAAAACATCATGTTTTAAATTCACATGCTATTATTATGAGTTGGATTTTTGAATTGATTTATTTTATGATGAAATATCAGTTTCTATTGTAACCGTAATCATTATATTTACATTTTTAATAATATTTGTTGTTTATAATGATTATGAATTATGTGCCAAATATTTTCACTCTCAAACCTTAAATCATAAAATTTATAATGATTCTGTTAATTATCAAATTTTAAAATGTGGCTATTAATTGAGTCGATAATTGATTTGGAATCACATGAGATAAATTAAATCATAATTTTATATTTATTAACACAAAAGGGCATGATTTTGACATGAATTGGGGCCCAAAATTTTATTTAATATTATTTTTTAGTTGAATTTTTTATATGTAGGTTTGTCCACAAAATCATTTTAGCTACCTGATAAGAGAGAACAAGCATTTAGTTGAACCTCTTCAACTAAGGGCCAAGGACTAAGGGGTATCCATTCTCCCAAATTGTCCCAAGGCACAATCTCAAACTCATCCCTTTTTCAATGTCGGATCCTTGCACTCAACAAGAATTGATCCATGGTGGGCTTATTAAGAACCTTTCAACTTCACCATCAAACTAAGGATCCATTGAATTTGAGTTGACTTTTGATGTGCTTGTGTTTGTTGAAAAAATATCCATGAGTGTGATCGGGATCATTAGAATAATCAAGGTGGATTATGAAAATTCACAAATAAATTAACTCAAATGAATTAAAATAATAGCAATGTTAACCATACTGAATGCAGGATTTGAGTAGGTGATTTTTAGTAAGATGAGTTCTTACTTTTAACCCTTAGATCTAACATCTAATTGTCATAGGATGAATTACATGAAATGATGAGAATTTATTAGTAACTCCAATATCTAAATTAGTTAGTTTCATCATATGATCAATATCTATAAAATTTGAAATAAGTTAATTTAAGGAATCTATAAAAATCATTGATATATCAAATTAATAGATGCAATTTTCTCAATAAAAATAGCTAAAAATAGCTTAATGATGTAATTAGTAAAATTAAATCATTTAATGTCTTCATAAGCATCAATGTATGATAATAAAATAATAATTTAAATAAAATATTTTTCTAGGGTACTATATTTGGAACCAAAAGAACAATATTCAAGGGAGTTTCAAAATGCTTGCCTTATCAAAAAGCTTTGGGATAGAATTCTAGAGGGGTTTTTAAAAGGTAGTAAATTATCATCTATATTAATAATTGAGAATTTTTTTTTAAGAGCATTAAAAGGTAGATAGCAATTACATCCAAAAATTTAAAAGGATAATATGTAAGATGTATACTTAGATAAGAAACATAATTTAATATCTATATAAATACATTTTTTAAGTTGAATATACAAAAAATTATAAAAGGATACTAAATTAACATAGTTCTAAATATAATTAAAATAAGTTTAAAACTAAAACTAAAGTTTCAAAATCATACCTTTCTTGTAAAAGGAGAAGAAAAATAAATTTTGGAAATATAATTTCTAAATAATAATTACGCTAAGCCTTTGCCTATAGCATATTTATGCCAAACTTTTGATATCAATGGTTATAATATATCTATGTCTTTTATTTGATGTTTTAAGAAAACTACTAATTGTCAAAAATATATTTAATCTAGACAAAATATTATTTTTTTGTCACAAGAAATGAAGGGCAATTTTAAAGTTTTTAATTACATTTTAATCTACAAAAATCTGATAGTTAAAATGCAAATTCTATTTATTTTTATCTTACATAGATAAAAAGAGTGTTAATCTCAGAGGATCTAGCTAATATTGAGAGGGGGGGTGAATCAGTATCAACACCACTTGAAAAACTTAAACTTAAACTTATCAAACATTCACCAAATCAAATATAAACCAACAATAAAGTCATTTACCAGTATTGGTATCTACTAATAATCACCTGCTAAATTGGTATATCAATGTTGCTCATTAAGTGTTCATTAACCATGCATAAACTTAAAGTAAATCATCAAATCACATCAAAGCATTCACCATATGAACACCATGTTTTTCACATGGAACCCCAAAAAGGGAAAAACCACGGCGGGAATTGGTACCCACAATAATTGTGCACTCTTTCGAAATGTGCCCTGTTAGGAGCCTATCCCGGTTAGCTACTTACAAAGATGCCCTATTAGGAGTAGACCCTTTTAGGAGTCACCTGGTTAAGGCATTTAGATGATGATCCCTATTAGGAGCTTTGACCTATTAGGATCAACCTCGCAAGAGGATTTTGAACTCATATGTTAAGTCACCTTGTTATGGGATTTATAATGTAAGGCCTATTAGGACCTACCCAGTTAAGGTATTTTGTCTAGTGCAACTGTTAGGGAACAACAGTGAATGATTTGGGTATAGAACTCAACTACTTGCTTCATCAGATCCAATTGTGCTCCAAATCTGCAACACTCTAGCAGATCTCTCATACTTTGGTTTAGCTTCACACTCTTCTAAAAAACCACCGGCACAGTAAACATCATCTATATCGACATAAATAACCTTTACAACTAAGTCAGCAACTAAAACCCTAGATACATAAATATTTTACAATACAGATCATCAAAGATCAACTGTTAATTGATTGTAACTCATTGCAACAACTCGATCAGATACAAAGTCAAAGTCTTAGAACACTCTTCTAAGCATTTCACTATTTCCCAAAAGATTCCATCTCCAAATGCACCAAAACAAAAATTTAATTTTATATGCGGGTTGTGCAATGTCGCTTCCAATATTTGAACTTGATGTAGATCACTGCCAAACCAAAAATCATTATCGGTTGAAATAATTCTTTATCAGTCCTTAAACCCTATCAAAAACTCAACATAAATCATAAACATGACTTCCATTTGCCAAAACATAATGTGGTTCTTATCATATATATATTACATTGATACGAACTCACATTCCAAACCACAACATCTCAATCATCACCAAACGCCAAATCCAATCAAAAAATTTCCTTGTTTACCGGTTAAGGTCCTAATTTCCAGTTTCCTATTTCATTACCGGTAAGCTCTTTCCGATAGACCAAAAAGACTTAGATGACAAAATACAACACAAGTAAACATCGGTTGCCATCAATGACAACATAAATAACTGATCAAAGTCATCCAATCATGCAATCTCAATCTCTTCATCACAATGTCATCACCAACTATCCTTTACTAGTTCAGTCATCACTCTCCATCTACATCAGTTATGTCAATCAGGCCAACATTCTCCCACTTTGGCATTGATGGAAACACTAACATAATCACCAACATAATCAACTTGAATTGCTCTTCTTTGTTCTGGAACTTCTTTGCAACTCTTCTTTGTTGTACCTCATCTATCAGTTTTGATTCTTCATGTCTTCTCCCCTTTTCTGATAGGTTTCTTCTTTCTGATAGTTTTCTTCTCCCCCTTTGAAAACAATACCAAAGGTGCATATGTATCACCAATCATCAAATCTACTGCTGCTATCTTCAACATCTCACCAAATGTCATCTAAGTTTCTCCCCCTATGGAGTAGCCTGCATCTCATCAATCCATAGTGATGAATAGTCATTAAGTCCACTGGATTGATACATCTCCTTCATCTTAGATATTCTTGTGTAGGGGTTTGACCCCTAATGTACCTTTGAGGTACTCAAAGGTAGTCTTTGGCAATGGTTTAGTCAAAATGTCTGCTAGCTTCTCTTTGCTTTTCACATACTGCATTCTGACTTGTTTTTTCCTGTACTCTTTCCCTTAGAAAGTGATATTTCAATTCTATGTGTTTAGTTCTTGCATGTAATACAATATTTTTTGAAATATTAATTGCACTAGTGCTGTCACAATAAATAGTTACCAATTTAGACATATCAAATTTAAAGCCTTCTAACACATGTCTCATTCAGATTGCTTGTGTGCAATTCATTTATTCTGTAACATAATCTACCTCTGCTGTTGACTATGAAACAAAAGTTTGATTCTTACTTGTCCAAGAAACCAATCTATCTCCAAGAAGAAAAGTTCCATAGGTAGTTCTTTTTTGGTCATCAATATTGCCAGCCAAATCTGCATCAATAAACACATTCAAAGAAAAATCACCTATATAAGGATACCATAAACCACAATCTATTGTGCCTTTCAAGTACTAGAATATCCTTTTCACCGCTACCAAGTGAGTCTCCTTGGGATCCTTTTGAAATATAGAAACCAATCCAACAACATGTGTAATATCAGGCTTGATACAAACAACATAATGCAACTTACCAATCATTGACCTATATTCCTTCTCATCAATAGATGGTGAATCATCTTGTTTAGACAATTTGCAGCCTGTCACCATTAGAGTACCAACTGGTTTACAATCCTCCATGCCAAATGTTTTCAACACTTCTTTTACTTACTTTGATAGATAAATATTCCACCATCCAATTACTAGATTTGCAACTCGATGAAAAATTTAATCTCACCAATAAGAGAGATCTCAAATTCTTTCTTCATCTCCTCAGCAAAAGCCATACATAAATTATCATCACCATCAAATATTATATCATCTACAAATACTTTATCTATCAACATTTTGCCTCCATTAGTCTTAAGATATATATTACTATCCTCACTAGTATGCTAGAATCCTATCTTGATCAAGGGTGCATGCAATCTTGCATAACATGTGCTCGGTGCTTGCTTCAATCCATAGAGTGCCTTATGTATCTTGCAAACCATATCTTTATTCTTAGACAAATCAAATCCATCTGGTTGTTCTATGTACACTTATTCCTTAAGGATGCCATTAAGAAAAGCCAATTTAACATCCATCTGGTTGACCTTAAATCCTTTAAATGCAGTATAAGAAAGTAACATTCTTAATCCTTCCAATCTCACCACCAGTGCAAAGGTTTCACCATAATCTTCTCCTTCTTCTTGTGCATAGCCTTTGCATACCAACCTTGCTTTATTCTTCACAACCTTGCCATCTTCATTTAACTTGTTTCTAAAGACCCATTTAGTGCCAATTACATTCTTGTCTTCCAGCCTAGGAACAAGTGTCCAAGTCTTGTTTTTCTCTATCTAATCCAATTCCTCATTCATTGCATTAATCCAATCATCATCCTTCAATGCCTCTTTCACTATTTTAGGCTCAATAGTTGAAATCAGATAGGAATTTTCTCTAATTTTCCTTCTTGTTTGCACACCAACATTTTTGTCTCCAATTATTTGGCCTTTAGAATCATTCAGTCTAACATATCTTGGTATTACTAGTTCTGGTGTTCTATCTTCTGCTTCATGTTATTCGTCTTCTTCATTGCTTTCTTCATTTAGCGATTGAGCACCTATTTCTCCATTTGCTTTCTCAACATTCTTTTGCACTTTCGGTTGTACGAATATAAGTTTCTCTTCATCATTCTCAGATTCAGAACTATTGGCCTCATTAGATTTCTCAGAGAGTTCATCTACCTTCACATTTACACTCTCAATGATCTTCTTAGTTCTCTTTTTATAACATTTAAATTCCTTACTCTTTGAAGAGTAACCAAGAAAAATAGCTTCATCACATTTTGCATCAAATTTTCCAGTGAAATCATCACATTTAATAAAATATTTACTCCCAAAAATTTTAAAATAACTTACATTAGAAGTCTTTCCATGCCATAATTCATAAGGTTTTTTGTTATTACCTCTCTTGAAAATTACCTAGTTTAAAGTATATACAACAATGCTAACTGCTTCTCTCCAGAACATTTTTGGTAATTCACCTTGAATCAACATAGTTCTAGAAGCTTCAACAATTGATCTTTTCATTCTCTCTACCATCCCATTTTGTTTTGGAGTTCCAGGAGCTCACATCTTCCTTTTGATTCCATGTTCATCACAAAACTTCACAAATTCATCATAAGTAAATTTACCTCCCTGGTCAGATCTCAAACATTTCAAATTCTTCCTAGTATCTTTCTCAACAAGAGCTTTAAGTGATTTAAATTTATTAAATGCCTTAGGCTTTTCTCTCAGAAAATTTACCCACATCATCTTGGAAAAATCATCAGTAAAGATCATAAAATACTTAGCACCATAATAGCTAGTAATCCTCATAGAACCACAAAGATCAATATGAACCAAATCAAGGATATTCTCTGAAGAGAAAGACTTACTATGAAAACATACATAGGTCATCTTACCCATCTGATAATCCTTGCATAACACATTGTCCAGTTTCACAAGTTGTGGCATACCTCTCACAATACTTGATTTACTAACCTTTATCAAATTGTCAAAATTCACATTACAAAATCTCTTGTTCCATAACCAACTATCTTCAATCTTTGCCACCAAATAATTATTCACATTAGTACTCAAATGAAAAAGATTACCTATTGTCTACTTTCTAGTAGCAATTATTTCCCCATTGTTTCCAAGAATCCTGCACACTCCACTTTTGAATTCAAGTACATATCCCTTATCATTTAATTGACCAATACTTTAAAGATTATGTTTTAATCCATCAACCCAAAAGACATCATTTGCATTATTATTCCCATTTAATAAAATTGATCCTTTACCTTTTACCTTGTAGGGAGAGTTATTACCAAACCTTACAACACCTCCATTGAACTATTCAAGGGATAAGAATTTACTTTTGTCACCAGTCATGTAGTGTGAGAGACCACTATCTATTATGCATTCATCACTTCTATCCATGTGAGACACCAATGCCTTCTCATTAGTAAGATCTTCCTTCAAAACAACAAACACTATCTCCTCATTTTCATCTTTTTCTAATTCTTCATTTGTCACACCTTCATCCACTACACCATAGCAATGGTTCTTGCATTTTACTTTGAATTTCTTCAACTTCTCTTTCTTATCAATGTTAGGACAATTAGCATCTATGTGTCCAATCTTACTACAAGAGAAACACTTCAAGGGTAATTTACCTCTATACTTGCTAGTACCTCTAGAGAATCTTTTAGTCAATAATGTCTCAAGTTCCATCAGATGATATTCTTCATCAAGGTCACCTCTACTACTTCCATGACTAGCTCTATAGTCATGATTATAAAAAATGTCCTTTTCTTTCCTCACAAATGTACCAGATACAGAAGCCTTAAAAGAATATTAAGAAGGTTTAGAAACATTATTATCAAAACTGTTTAACACTATTATCTCAGTTCATGAATTGTAGAAACTCTAATAGAATACTAAGGTAAGAGAGTGTTGGTATTTTGGATGTGTTGTACTGGTTTTATCATTGATGTCAACACTTGTCAAACTTATCAGCACTTGGAGATTCTTGATTATGTTCACTGACATGTTCAGTGACTTTTGCACAGTCACCAATATCTGGTTTACCGACAGGTTATATTGTTCACCGGCACTTGGAATGACTTGGAGATTACTTGGTTAGGTCAAATATATTATGTGGATACTTTGTTTTGGTGATTTGTTCATTGATTTATTTGAGTTTGCATATTTGTTGTTACCGAAAAATAGGTCTAGGTTATGCACCGACAAGCATATCTATTTCAGATCAGCACAACACATTATGAAGATGATTTGTTATTATTGTAAATGCATTGAGACGACAACATGCATCAAACATCATGCATCGGATATTGATTCATTTGTAATTAATTTTATTGTAATATCCTTAGTGAGCCGAGCTACTCATTTGATCTTAGGTTATGATATAAATGTAAGATCTCATTTGTGAGATTGATATTGGATTGGGAAAGTAATTGTAATAAGGTATATGCGAATATTAGCAGAGCTATACACATAGACATCATTCAAGATTGAAGGAAGGTTTGAAGAAGGCAAATCAAAGCTAAACCAGTACTGAATCCAATATATGAAGATGCTATTTTGAGTAGTACATTATAATTGGATTTAACCATCCAATTGTACTCAGTGTGACTCCTATTTTGTGATTCCGCAGTGAGCTCTAGGCAGTTGGCTTTTCTCCATGTGAAAACTCCATATTGTATACACATACTATCTGTAGTAGTATCATCTGATTGTGGGTAAGGTTTCCCATAGTGGTTTTTCCCCTTACAGGGTTTTCACGTACAAATATATGTGTTATGTGTTGTGGATGTTATTGTCTTTATGTTTCATGCATTAATCTTTACCGATACTACAATTAACTGATAAAATTGTCTACCGGCATAAAGTTTGGTTTACGGATTTTAAGCATTAAGTTTGGTTAAGTTTATTTTAGTTTGAATTTATTGGACAAATGATTCACCCGCCCCCCCTCTCAATTGTCTCCAGGACCTAACAATTGGTATTAGAGCCTAGTCCTATTTTTTCCGAAGTTTAACAGCTTGAGGAGATCCTATGGCTTCTAACTACTTCAGGAAGGACAGTCTGAAACTTGATGGAACTAACTATGGCATATGGAAGATCAGGATGGAGACACATTTGAATTGCATTAGGAAGGACATAAGGGATGTTACAAAGAATGGTTATGTTGCTCCTACTCAAGGTCAACCTAATTCACCAACCTTGGCTAAAGATGAGGAAAGTGATTGCAAAGCAAGAGAAGCACTTTTGAGCACATTGTCAAATCAACAAATCATGTGATTATCAGATAGATCTACTGCTAAAGCTATTTGGGACAAATTAGAAACATTGAATGAAGGAGATTCCACAGTCAAAATTGAAAAACTTGAATGCTTTTGGGTCAGGTTTGAAAATATCAAAATGGAAGAAGATGAAAGGATTTATGCTTTTATGGAAAGAGTAAATGAAATTTTTTTGGGTATACTGTGTTGTGGAGGAACCTTAACTGAAGATGAAATTGTTTCTAAAGTTTTAAGAGCATTTTCACTGGCATATAAAATGAAATTTAGGGCTATAAATGAATTGATAACAATGCCTAATACATTAGTATCTAGAGACACTTTGGTTGGAAAACTTTCAGCTTTTGAACTTGAGGAATTTGGTCCTATTAATACAATAAAGATAGATCTAACTTTCAAGGAATCAACATCATCTACAACATCTTCATCATCATTTGATAAATCTTATTAGAAATCCTTTTATGCAAGAGAACTTGAAGAAAGCAAGAAGGAGAATGAAGAACTGGAGGAACTTGAAGCACTATTTGCAAGGAAAATGCTGAAAGGTCTAGTTGGAAGTAAGTATGAAGGTAAAGCACCATTTAAATGTTTTAACTGCAATAAAGTTGTTCACATGGCATCTAGGTTTCCTGATAGACATGCAAGATTGAAAGAAGAAGCTAAAAGAACATATAAGCCTAACCCTGGATATCAGAGATACAGATTTAAGAAGAATAGAGACAAATCTTGTTACTATGTTGATGAAGGAGTTACTGATGATTCTGATGAAGAACCGACAAACAATGTATGGGATTTTTTTTCTATAATAGAAGATCAACTGACACCTATTGTTCCACTGGTAGAGTAGGCCCTGGCAGCTAAAATTGAAGACAAGGATGAATGGATCATTAATTCAGGACGTTCACATCATATGACTGGTGATAAAAGTAAATTCTTAAACTTTCAGGAATACAATGGAGGTCTAGTAAGATTTGGAAATGATAAAGCTTGTTTGATCAAAGGAAAAGGCACT
This sequence comes from Cryptomeria japonica, assembly GCF_030272615.1. NCBI lineage: Eukaryota > Viridiplantae > Streptophyta > Pinopsida > Cupressales > Cupressaceae > Cryptomeria > Cryptomeria japonica. The sequence continues at coordinate 821,884,213 of NC_081409.1, forward strand.
ATATCTTTTGATGGTAAGCACAATGCTGATAATGTTTACTATTTTGAAGGATTGAAGCATAATCTTTTGAGTGTTGGTCAATTAGTTGAAAAAGGATTTCAGTTACAATTCAAGAAGGGTAAATGCACAATCATGAATAGAACTAGTTTGGAAATTGCAACTGGTAATTAGACTAGAGGTAATATCTTTCATTTGAATAACTATGAGAAAGAATGCTTGATTGCACATATTGATGAAAGTTGGTTATGGCATAAGAGACTTTGTCATGTAAATTTTGATTGCATTGTGAAAATAAGTACAACTAAGGCAGTAAGGGATTTACCTAAGATTGTTAAACCTCACAATCCTATATGTAAGAAATGTCAATTTGGAAAGCAAGTTAGAGCATCTTTTAAGAGTATTCCAGAAAAATCCAATAATGTTCTTGACTTAATTCATATTGATTTATGTGGTTCAGTAAGAACTAGAAGTTTACAAAGAGATAGATATTTTAGGCCAATCATTGATGACTATTCTAGAATGTGTTGGGTTACTTTTCTCAGGGAGAAATTAGAAGCTTTTGGGAAATTAAAACAATTCAAGGTGATGGTAGAGAATGAAACTAGTAAGAAAATCAAATGTTTGAGATCAGATCAAGGAGGTGAATTCACATCTAAAGAATTTAATACATTCTGTGAAGTGAATGGAATCATAAGACAGTTATCCGCACCCCAGACACCCTAGTAGAATGGAGTTGTGGAAAGAAAAAACAAAACTATTTTGGATGCATCTAGAAGCATGATATCAGAAGCAAATCTACCTCATGTATATTGGATAGAAGCAGTGAATACAATAGTCTACACATTCAACAAAGTTTACATCAAAGGTTGAAACCCGTAAGACCCCTCATGAACTATGGTTTGGTAATACAATAGTAAATGCTATATTAGAATAGATGACTATATCGGCAAATTTGATCCTAGAAGTGATGAAGGAATATTTCTTGGTTATTCATCTAAGAGCAAGGCATATAGATGTTTTCACAAGAGATTGCAGAAAATTGTTGAAAGTGCAAATGTAAAGATTGATGAACAGTTTAGAGGAAATTCAAGGTACATGGACTCTGAACCGGCAATAGAGTTAATAACAAATGAACCTACAATGAGTACACCAGTACAAAATGTGATGAATAATGATGAACAGTAATTACCCAAAAGATACTAAGAGGGGGGAGTGAATTGGTATAGACAAAAACTTCTTAAACAACTTAAACTGTAAAGACTGCACTAACTGGTAAACATCCTCACCACTCTAAACCAAGGCAATACCGGTAGAAAACATTGACTGTGCAAGTTATAAACTAGTAACACTTAGATCTTCTTTAAAACCTAACATCTCATCTCAACTTCACCAACATGCTTAGGCAAGTAATACATCAGAAATGCAATGACCATTGGATTAACTTAAATTATTGCTTAATAGAAAACACTAAAACATCACATGAAAAAGCATCACATATAACACACTTATTTTTCATGTGTAAACCCAACTAGGAAAAACCACGGTGGGGATGAATACCCACAAGTTGTTCTTGAACTCTTTTGAAGTTCTCTCTGTTAGGAGCCTACTCTGGTTAAAGACTTTACAATAGGTTCTGCTAGGAACCGATCCTGCTAGGGATTACCCGATTAAGGGATCGCTAAATACCCGGTTATAGGTTAAAACCCTATTAAAGGTTACCTTGTAAGAGGATTTGAAAAACTCAATGATTTTGAGTCACCCTGTTAAAGGATTTACAAAAAGCCTGTTAAAGCTACTCAGTAAAGGGTTTTTTCATCTACTGAAATGGTTAGAAGTCAACAGGTAATACACTGATCTGATAACAGCACTTAATGCCAAGGCAGATCCGCTTCAATTTCTTTACATATTCAATCACACTTTGCAAATCTCTGGTTACTCCTTCGGTCTGGCAAGAAATCACCTCACATACATTCATTTGCCAACAACTTCAAAATGAAAACCATCATGAACCTTATAGACAACAATTAGGTCGGTGGCCAAAACCTAAAACCATAAGCATCTATGATAACAATATAGTCGGTCCAATCCTGACCATTTAATAATATTACATAGGGTAAAACAATCTTGAATAGATCTCAAGACATTCTTCATCGTTCGTTCTTCACCGCTTCTGGAAGCTGATAACCCATCATGCGCTCTCCACCGTTTACTAAGATTTTTCACATTCCTGAGGTAGATAGAATCAATCTTCTTCATACAAGATGCTCAAGGAAATCCTTCATGTGCACAAGGCTGACGTAGGAACACGATCTAATCTTCATTTCAATACTAACTCATCATAGGATGTCGGTCAAATCACACAGACTTGGAATGCATCAACCGAAAACCCTGAAGCTGGGACTACCAACAGGTAGTCATATCAATTGAAACCCCGATACAAACTTTGCATATACTGGTTCATACTTCATCATATCGGTTCACTTTTTGCCTATACCGGTTCATACCATCATACCAGTTCACTTTCCATTTTACTTACTTCAATATATCGGTTCACACACCAGCATATTGATATCAATGACAACATACATTATCATCATGTCATCAAACTCTGCTCATATGCCAACAATCTCCCCCTTTGGCATTGATGGCAATACACAAAGATATCTCTACATCTTCTTCTATATTATATGTCTTTACCACTATAGATATCTTCTTTGCTTCACATCTTCTCCCCCTTTGACAACAATGCCAAAGTGGAGGCACAAACTTCCATATTCCACTATGTTGCTCTCCCTGAGGAGTAGCATCCTTCAACATGTCAATCCTGAAAATATTTGACAATGCAATACCTGACTAATGTGGAGTGCATACCTTTAGATCACCTCTTGAAGGGGAAACACCCCTAATTCCCCTCTTAAATAGGTAAATGTAGCCTTCGGTAGAGGCCTGGTGAATATATCTGCTAACTGCTCCTTACTGGAAACATGTTCCATTACAACCTCTTTGTTTTGAACTTTCTCCCTCGAGAAATGATACTTGAGCTCAAAGTGCTTGGTTCTAGCATGCAATACCGAATTCTTGGAAATGTTAATTGCACTTGTGTTATCACAAAATATACTCACCGGTTGAGATACAGGGACTTTGAAACCACTTAATACATGCTTCATCCAAATTGTTTGAGTGCAGTTCATAAATGCTGCTACATATTCTGCTTCTGCTATGGACTGAGAGATACAACTCTACTTCTTACTCATCCATGAGACTAGTCTACCACCAAGAAAGAATGCACCATTGGTTGTGCTCTTCCGATCATCCACATTACCAGCCCAATCAGCATTGGTAAATACTTTGAGATTGAAATCATTATTGTATGGATACCACAATCCATAATCTATAGTTCCCTTTAGATATCTAAGAATCTGCTTGACTGCTACCAAGTGGGATTCTCTTGGACTTTTCTAGAAATGTGCAGGAATGCCCACTGCATGTGCTATGTCTAGTCTATTGTGTACTACATAGCGCAACTTACCAATCATTGACTGGTATTCCTTCTTATTCACCAACGTTGAGTCATCTTCTTTTGACAATTTACAACCGGTCATCATCGATGTACCAACCAGTTTGTTGTCTTCCATGCCAAGGGTCTTCAACACCTCTTTGACATACTTGGACTGAGTGATAAAGATACCATCTTTCATTTGTTGTTTCTGTAGTCCAATGAAGAACTTAATCTCTCCGATTAGTGACATCTCAAATTCCTTCTTCATCTCATCTGCAAAGGCATGGCTCATCTTGTCATCTCTACCAAAAATTATGTCATCAACAAACACTTCATAGATCAGAATCTGATCTCCTTCTGACTTCAGATAGATATTTCTATCTTCACTTGCTCTTTCAAATCCAATCTTCACAAGATGGGAGTGTAAATATTCATACCATGCTCTAGGTGCTTGCTTCAATCCATACAAGGCTTTATGTAGCCTACACACCATATCACTGTCTTCTGATAGGGAAAACCCATTTGGTTGCTCTATATACACTTCCTCTTCAAGTATTCCATTCAGGAATGTAGATTTTACATCCATTTGATACACTTTGAATCCCTTGAAGGCTGCATATGCAAGAAGCATTCAAAATCCTTCAAATCTAGCTACTGGAGAAAAGGTTTCTTCATAGTCTTCTCCTTCTTCTTGAGCATATCCTTTACATACCAATCTTGCTTTTTTTCTTACCACTGTGCCATCTTCATTCAGCTTGTTTCTAAAAACCCATTTGGTGCCAATAACTTTTTTGTGCTCAAGTCTAGGTACGAAAGACCATGTACCATTCTTTTCTATCTGGTCAAGTTCCTCTTCCATAGCCTTAATCCAATCTTCATCTTTGTGTGCCTCTTTGAATTTTTTGGGCTCAAATTCAGAAATAATGCAAGAATTCTCTCTGACCTTTCTTCTTGTAAGTATTCTTATATCCTTATCCCCTATGATCTTCTTTGGATCATGATGCATTTTTGCATAGCTAGGAATGATCTTAGCTGATTCCTCTTGCTTTTCCTCTTCATCCTCATCTTCATCTTTATCTACATTAGCATCTACTAGTGTAGGAACACTGTTACTTATTCTTGGATGTTTTGCAACTAGTTCCCAAAAGGTTACATCCGGTTCATCTACCACTCACTCGTTGCTAGTTTCCTCAGGTTTCTCCACTGTTTCATCAACTATAACATTGATACTTTCAACAATTCTCTGAGTCCTATTGTTAAAACACTTGAGAGCTTTTCTCTTGGTGGAATACCCTAGGAATATTCTCTCATCACATTTTGCATCAAACTTTCTTTTGTGTTAACTTCTCTTTATATAACATTTGCTACCAAATACTCTAATGTAGCTTACTACTAGAGTCTTACTGGTCCAATACTCATAAGGAGTTTCATCCTTACATTTCTTGATGAGTACCTGGTTCATAGTGTAGATTGCAGTGGTCACCACTTCTCTCCAAAAAGTGTGAGCAACTGTAAAGCGAAAAATCAAACCCTAGGTGTTCTCCCCCACTCCAAGGAGAAAGGGGGTCACTAGGATTGACAGTTTTCACTTAGGAGGACTTTACATTCAAAAGAGGGGTTGAAACCCACAAGATCCAATCCCACACAATGCAATACTAGATTCTAAATGAGTTTCAAGGGTTGAGACATCAAGGATACCCTCTTTTGTAAAGAATGTAGATAGAAAGATTGAACTAGGAATGCATGTAAAGTAAGAAAGATTCGCTTATAAATAGAGATAGGGATATGGGATGAAGCTGTGGACCTAGAATTAGTAGTAAAATGTCAAGATGATGCTGTTCTACAAATTCGAGCAAAATTTGACAGGACGATGGCGCCCGGCGTGCACACGGTCCTCCGAAAAATCCGTAAAACGAAGGGGGATCTGTTCATCTCTGCACAAGGGTTCCAGATCTTCAATTACAGCCGCGTACCTGCAACCTACACACAGAAAAGAGAGGATGATTGGGGAGTTAGGGATTAGGGGTTTTCCTTTAGGTCAAACCCCAGTTTTGGAATTAACCAAGAAATGAGAATGTTGTAAATGTAAATGTTTGTAATGTAAACAAGTACTGATACCTTGTTGTAAGAATGTTTGTATTCTTACATGCGAAGGTGTAATGAATGTTGTATTTTGTATGTTGTAAGTGATCTCCTCTTCAATGGTTGAATCCTTGTCTTGAATGCAACACTTAGCCTTGAATGGAGACTTAGAATGCTCAATTGCTTGAAGGAATGCTTGAATGCTTGAATGTTTGAATATCGCTTCCGCCTCTTGCTTGCATATATTTTTTTCTTTTTCCTTGCCTCCCCAAATGGGAGGGGAAATGTAGTTTATATACTTGTCAATTAGGGTTGATAGACTGATTTTTCTGACCTTGGGCCGACCAGGAAACATTATTTCCTGAATTGCAAACTTAAAGACCCGATGCCCAAAAGAGACCGGGCCCAAAATAGGGCTAGGGACCAGGGCACTGGGCGCCATGGTCCTGGGGGACCAGGGCACTGGGCGCCCTAGTCCTGAAGGACCAGGGTGCTGGGTGCCATGGTCCCACCTCCTGGGGCAGCAGGGTGCAAGGAGGGATCAGGCCAAGGTGCAGAAAATGCAGTTTTTGGTGTCGTAAACAGGTTTCAGGGTCTCCATTCAGGTTCAACATTGTGCCGCCATCGTGAAGACCCAAATGCAGTCAAAATTACAAGTGGTGCAATTTTAAGATGCTACATTTAGCCCCCACTTTAGCGAGAGTATAAGCGTACGCCCATACTTCCGGTAAAGTACAAGGAAACACATTGAAAGACTTTCACCACGTCAAGAAGGCAAGATACACCAAGCCCCCAGTGGACTAAGAATCTTACGACTTCGATTGACAAAGTAAAAGGGAAGATCGCAAGGGAGAACCATGACTATTAGTAGTAAGGTTCCCTCACTATGAGTCATGCAAGAAAGATATCAAAAATTTTCAAGGCAAAGCTAAATTTGTCAAGAAATTTTCAAGTATCTTGAAGAGATATGAACAGGGTATATGCCCCCCTATGTTAAAGTGATCGCACATGCCTTATTGGGGGTGATTGCTTTAAGGTAGTGATACATAAAGGAAATGAGAAAGGAAAGGAGTACGTTATCACAAGGATTTAGCCCCCAAGTGTGAGATAAGCCCAAGGATAATAGACACAAAACACAAAGCACAAGGTGACTTCGCTTTCCTTAGGGTCAGTATGCTGTATGATAATTCATGTATATCATATGTATGTATGCATAATTGTTCTTCATTACCCAATCAAGGAAGGTCACCTAGAAGAAGGGAACACATGTGTCTTTTGAGTCAACATGAGAGAGACCAAAAGAGATCTCAATGCTTTGCATCGTCCTTAAGTAGACAACACTAAGGACAACGAATAGAAGAATGAGAATAACACATATAAGAAGTAACAAAAGAGATCAAGAGAGGATGAGAGAGTCTGCTATGCTAATGAAACTAGTCTAGCATGTCATCTACCCCCCGATCTTGCTAATCAATATTTCGGTAAGGCAGGGAACACGCTAGAGGAGGAACATCTAACACAGCAGATGGAGCTATCACAAGATCCAAACAAGGGCTATGTGCATGTTCCAAGCCATGTTGTTCTTGTCTAGGAGCTAGGATAAGTGCTTTACAAAATTCGTTAGATAAATGGTTATCGACATCAACATATTCATATTCACTATCAGAATGAAAAGAAGTAACATTTTCATCATGAATAACATTTTCATCTATATCATCATCAAGATTTATAAAAATAGGATCTTTAACTCGCACAGGATCAAGACCATCATGCATCTTATGTTTAAGAGATTTTGGTTCAATTTCTGGTTGAGGAGAAAATGGAATAATGCTAGCTGAAGGTGTTTTGGGGGATTGCAAAGTTTGAGAAGCAACTACCTGAGCTCTAAGATGATGCTTTCATCAGCGTTCACGTGCAGAACGATTTCATCTAGTCTTAGTAGGAAGTTGAGAAGATTGAGGAGGAGAAATGTTCTCGTCCTTATCACTTGGGTGTTTGGGTTGTGGTCTCTTAGGCTGGATAATAGGAGAAGAAGAAGGTCTCTTCTCTCTATAAGAAGAAGGAGGAGGAACTGCTCCATATAAAGGAGGAATATCTGGTTTAGGGAGGAGACCAAGTCCATCATGACGAGGAGGTATAGGTCTACTTTTGGAAAGTTTATTAGATATAGACATAGTCACATCCATAGGGATGGGTTGGGAATCTTCTTGAAGAAAGACATTAGTTTTATCTTTCAAAGGAAGAACTTCCTTCTCAAGAATGATAGGAATATCAAGTTTGGGTGTTCTAGGTTCACTTAGAGATAGGATCATATCTTTTTTCCACTTTTGATAAGATTTGAAAAGATGATCACTTCGCGGTGGAAGAGATTGGAATTGTTTAGGCCAGAAATAATCAATAGGAACGCTAGAAGTTCTTTCAACTGGTTTAAAGAGACTATGATTGACAGTAACAACTTCACCATTATGGGGAAATTTCAAACACTTGTGAATAGGAGAAGCAATAGCTTTCATGGAAGATAGCCAAGGATAGCCTAGCTTCACACGAAATTGTTCGGACGATGGAATAATAGCAAAGTTCACATCAAGGGATTTGTTATGGACCTCAATAGGTAGTGTAATAGAACCAATTGCAGGAGAAGAAAATGCATCAAATAGTTTCACAACCACATTTGTTTCGTCATAGATCACTTGATTCAATTGCAAAGTAAAAAGAAATTCTTCAGTAATGACATTAACCATACAAGAAGGATCAATAAGCACTCCACGGCAAGGTGTATTCTTTACTTTTGCAACTATATATAAAGGACCATCAGGTGCCCTGATAGTTTCACTAGAATCAAAGGTGATGGAAGGTTCTTCAGGGATTTTCTGTTGCTCTACAAAGTTAATCACATTCGGAGTCATAGACACAAGATCATCAGGTGAGACAGAGGAATCATTAGTATCAATTGCATTAGAGGTATGAGAAGGTAATGGATCGGTAAAAATCTTAAGATTTTGGTTAGGAGGAGCTACATATGTGTTGCCTTTATCATTCACACCAGAAACAGAGATAGTATTATTATCAATCAAATCTTGAATTTTACCCTTTAAAGCAAAACATTTTTCGGTATCATGCCCAGGTTGATGATGAAATTGACAAAAAGATTTGTTATCAAAATAGGGTGAATTAATCTTTGTAGGATCTATTTGCTTTATAGGAGGGAGAGTAAGCACATTTTGTTCCAATAACCTATTCATAATACTATGCAATGATTCATTCAAAGGAGTAAACTTTCTTTCTTTCTTGAAAAACTTAGAAATAGGAGGCACACCTGATGCTGCATTCACATTGTTGTTGATGATGTTTTCATTGAATTTAATGGACTCTCTGTTCGGTTTAAACTTCCCAAATGGTTGTTGATTACTATCACCCTTATCACTCGGAGCCATAGGATTTGCTTGTTCCATTTGACTCACAGTCAGTTGATAATTGTGAAGAGTTGCACACAACTGTTGGAAAGAAGTAAACTCAGAAAACAGAAGTTTTTCTCTAATATCTTTTTGTAAATTAGAAATAAAGATTCTTTGAATATCATTGTCAGGCACTGGAAAAGAAATTTGAGCATACAAATTCTTATATCTACCAATGAAATCAGTCACTTTTTCTTTAACACCTTGTTTACAATGCATTAAATCAATCAAAGTAACTTTAGGACTTATATTGTTTTGAAATTGTTGAATAAAAGCATTTGCAAGTTGTTGGAAAGAAGTAATAGAATAGGAAGGCAACGAGCAATACCATTGTAGAGCCTTGTCTCTTAATGTTCTAGTAAACAGTTTTGCAAGCAATCTTTGGTCATGAGCAAAATCAGTACATATTGTTTGAAAAGTCTTAACATGTGTTAGAGGATCACCTTTACCATTGTAAAGCTCCAACTATGGGAGTTCAACATGCTTAGGGGGAATAGCTCGAACAATGTCAAGAGAAAGTGGGCTCGCAACATCAAATGTGGGCACACTAAACTTAGATTGATTCATAGAGGCAATTTGTTGCTGTAAAGAAGAGACAGTTTGTGCAAGATTGTTAATGGTCGCTTTAGTCGAAGAGTTCATATTAGACGTGTTAGATTGTGATGGAGGTATTATGTTATTGAAAGAAGGTATTGATTGAGAGTAAGGTGGTGGGACACTATGATAGTTAGTCATAGGAGATGATTGGAAAGGAGGAACACTACAAGGAGGAATGGAATGGTTAAATGAATTGCCCCCTTGCGCCAGGTTCATTTGTGGAGATGTAATAGGAACACTTATTGTAGGAATGAATGAAGAAGTCGGATTGAATGAAGGGAGAGGATTAATTGAAGAAGAAGGGTTGCCCCCATGACTGGTGATCATAGGTGGAATGTCTTGTATTGAAGTAGTCATTATGTTTGATGTAAAAGTAGGTATACTAGCAATAGAAGTTGTCAAAGGGATAGAATGATTGACTTGAGTAGGAGGTTGTGTATAACCCAAAGTTTCAGCGCAACTCTTCATAGGCATCACATTTGAATCCACAATGTGTGCAATACTACGCAAAACATAAATTCCATTATTATCATTTTGAACCATACATTTTAGACCCTCAATTAAAGGAAGAGCTTGACTATCGGGGTATTCTTGAGACATCCATTGTCGAAAATCATCAAATTGGTTATCGAATTTTGAAAGTTGTTCTATAGAAACCTCATGGAGAGCTTCTTCATCGTTAGGAGGATTAGAGGAATTACCCGTGTCCTCGTTAAATAGGCCATTCAAATTAGGTTCCATCTCTTTAGTAATTAAACCTTGGAAAGACTTAATTCTAAGGCTTCGTCTAACGGGAATAGTGTAAGTAGGGCTTATTGTTGTAAAACTCATGCACTAAAGAGAGAGAGAAGATTTTGAATTTTAGAGGTAGCAAATTTCAGTAAAATTAGCCAATCTCCTAGATTTAAGCTGTTAAATGCAATCAGGACAATCTCCCAAAATTTCAGAAAAAATGTCCAGAACCGTGGCGAACGGAGTGCACACGGTCCTCGCAACTTTTTTCGAAATTTGTAGGGATGAAAGTTATGATGATTTTAAAGCCAATCTAAAAAAATTGAGTGATTTTATGATCTGTAGATAGGCCAAATTAAAGTTGCAATCTCAAAATTGAACCCTACCAAGATTGTCGAAAAATGTAAAATTTGAATTTTGAAAAAGAGAGGGAAATTGAAATTTTGAATTTTATGATTTTATAGGGAATACTAAAAGAAATGCAAGTTTTGAAATTTTAAAAATTGACTCAATTTCACGCAAAATTCAATTTTGAAAGTGGAAATCAAGGTTGTTGCAATTAAACATTTAATTTCAAAAGTCATAGACTGCAAAAATTTGAATAAAGCACTGAAATTTCGAATGAATGCCAGCACACTTTTCAGATTTAGAATAGTAAGAAGCACAATTTTGACATGAATTTTAATTTCAACAATTTTTGAATGATTAGAAGCCTTAATCCAAGCAATCGCTAGACCAACTTTGACTTTAATTCTGAAAGTGTTAGAATTGATGAAGTCAGCCAAAATTCTGGATTTTAGCAGAAAAATACAGTAAGATCCAGCTCCCAAAATTTCAAAAAAAATGTTAGGGACAATGGCGCTCGGGGTGCACACGGTCCTCGCAAATTTTTTCCAAATTTTTAGGGATGAGAGATATTATGATTTTGTTGTGGAATCCAAAGTTACAGCCAATTTGGAGGTGTTTTGATCAGTGAAATCATCAGTCAAAGGCTGAATCAAGAAGGTTTTAAAAATTAGGGTTTTGACACTTAACCACTTAATTTTTGAAATTAAAGCACAGATATGATTTGATAATTTGCAGTAGGAGGGCAGATCTGAAACAAGCCTTAATAATTAAACATTTCACAAGCTCAATTACTAAAAAGAATATTTTAGGGTTTTTATGCAATTAACCTCTAAAATTTGCAAAAGATCAAACATGGAAATGTAATTAAGGAAGCCAATTTTTTAGATCTAACCATGAATAATCAGAATTAGGATGTTCACATCGGGTTCACCAAAATGTAAAGTGGAAAATCGAAACCTAGGTGTTCTCCCCCACTCCAAGGAGAAAGGGGGTCACTAGGATTGACGGTTTTCACTTAGGAGGGACTTTACATTCAAAAGAGGGGTTGAAACCCACAAGATCCAATCCCACACAATGCAAGACTGGATTCTAAATGAGTTTCAAGGGTTGAGACATCAAGGATACCCTCTTTTGTAAAGAATGTAGATAGAAAGATTGAACTAGGAATGCATGTAAAGTAAGAAAGATTTGCTTATAAACAGAGATAGGGATATGGGATGAAGTTGCGGACCTGTAATTAGCAGTAAAATGTTGAGATGATGCTGTTCTATGAATTCAAGCGAAAGTTGACGGGACAATGGCGCCCGGCGTGCACACGGTCCTCCGAAAAATCCGCAAAACGAAGGGGGATCTATTCGTCTCTGCACAAGGGTTCCAAATCTTCAATTACAGCCGCGTACCTGCAACCTACACATAGAAAAGAGAGGACGATTGGGGGGTTAGGGATTAGGGGTTTTCCTTTAGGTCAAACCTCAGTTTTGGAATTAACCAAGAAATGAGAATGCTGTAAATGTAAATGTTTGTAATGTAAACAAGTACTGATACCTTGTTGTAAGAATATTTGTATTCTTACATGCGAAGGTGTAATGAATGTTGTATTTTGTATGTTGTAAGTGATCTCCTCTTCAATGGTTGAATCCTTGTCTTGAATGCAACACTTAGCCTTGAATGGAGACTTAGAATGCTCAATTGCTTGAAGGAATGCTTGAATGCTTGAATGTTTGAATATCGCTTCCGCCTCTTGCTTGCATATATTTTTTTCTTTTTCCTTGCCTCCCCAAATGGGAGGGGAAATGTAGTTTATATACTTGTCAATTAGGGCTGATAGACTGATTTTTCCGACCTTGGGCCGACCAGGAAACATTATTTCCCGAATTGCAAACTTAAAGACCCGATGCCCAAAAGAGACCGGGCCCAAAATAGGGCCAGGGACCAGGGCGCTGGGTGCCATGGTCCTGGGGGACCAGGGTGCTGGGCACCCTAGTCCTGAAGGACTAGGGCACTGGGCACCATGGTCCCACCTCCTAGGGCAGCAGGGTGCAAGGAGGGATCAGGCCAAGGTGCTGAAAATGCAATTTTTGGTGTCGTAAACAGGTTTCGGGGTCTCCATTTAGGTTCTATGTTGTGCCGCCATCGTGAAGACCCAAATGCAGTCGAAATTGCAAGTGTCACAATTTTAGGACGCTACAGCAACCTTCCTTTGAATTAGCATCATTCTGGTTGCTTCAACTATAGTCCGATTGTTCCTTTCTACTAGGCCATTCTGTTGTGGAGTCTGAGGGGCAGACAGTTGCCTCTAGATGGCAACCTCTTCACAGCACTTATTAAATTCACTAGAAGTGAAATTTTTAGGATTCCCACAGATACTGAGAGGGGGTGGTGGATCAGTATCTGACCGGTGAATTGAATTTCTTAACTTAAAACATGTAGAATATATTATAATAGTGTATCGGTATGCAAGAAATAATGCAATAAATAGAATTAAAAGAAACCACATGAAAAACACACTATAGCACAATGATTTAACAAGGAAACCTGGTGTGTGAAAAACCTCGATGGAATTTGTGACCCACAATATTTACTTACTGGCCAATAAGAGAATATTACTACTACAAGAGGGCCCTGCACATGCAGGAAGGCCAACTGCCTAGAGCTCACTGCTCAATGGGAAGTTTCACTGACTTACAATGATGGATTATATAAATCCAGTATCTTGTACTGCTTCAAAATAGCATCTATAATGCCAGATCCAGTATCGGTTTCTGCTCTACTTCTTACATAAAACCTTAACCTATAATTCGCATAATAGGTTTGCCTTATTTCACATAAAACAATCTTCTTACTTACTTACAAATGTTCTATAATGACCTCTCTTATATAAGAGTCATTTTACATTGATGCCAAGTCAACTTACAAAGATTTTACAATAATAAACAAAATATAATATAACAAAAATCCTGTCGGCCTCTGTGTCGGTATGCTTCCTTTCTCTGTCGGTGCCGGTGGTCTGAGTGCCGGTGTAGAGTTTGATCTTGCCAGTGCCAATGTAATGCCTTGCCGATGCCATAGGATTGTAAGGTTTCCATCAATGACAAAACCTTCAATCACCTACAATGTCACTTTGGAGTGTGCATATGCCAACAATCTCCCCTTTTGGCATTGATGGCAACACTCATGAGAAAATTCAAAAGTGTATCCAAAACTTGTAATCCAAAAATAATGTTTCCAAAAATATGTTACCAAAAATATAAGAGCTCCCCTTGAGAAAATAAGTCTTCTGTCGGTTATTTTCTCATACTACTACTCCCCCTTTGGCATCAATGACAAAGGTTGTCAAGATGTCAGTAGTGTTGTAGTCTCAACTTTGTAACTGGGTGGTTACAATTTGAAAAAGATCTCCCAAAATCAAGTTTATACTTTCCATAAACTTCTTGTTGTCCTTTATTGTTGTCTCTTTTCTTTGAACTGTATCGGTGAGGTGCTGCATATGCTCTACCAGTTTTCTCTTTCCCTATACTAGTGCCTCAGATATTTCCTTTCATATTGATGCTAGATAATCCAATCTTGGACTCTGTCTTAGTCTCAAATGCTTTGCCTTATTTACTATTCTCTCCTTTTCTCTTTCTAACTTAAGTAATTCTTCCTCAAAACTTGTTATCCTTTTCTCAAAAACTGATAACGTATCAAGTGAGTTAACAAAATAGTCTGCAAGTTTATTGATTTCATCATGTACCTTGCTCATTTTCTTATCTATTTCTACTATCAAAAAGTTTGTCTTGCAAGTATCTTTGTATAGAGTTTTCAATTCCTTCAATAAGTTACATAGTTCCGATAGAAGTGTGTCAAATTCCCTAGTACACTTCTTTATCTGATCTTCAAAGAATTTTTTCTTTTCAATTTCTACCTTATCCTTCAATGTCTCTTCCTTTATTTGCTCAATAGTCATTGTGTTCTTAGAGATATATTTACACAAAGTGTCAAGTTGGCTTAAAGAATCCTTATTGTCTATGTTATGGTTAGGAGCTATCACCTTCAAAATTGGGATTGTGTCATCTATAGCTTTATAAGCTTGTGAACTACAATCTGTTATCTTTTTGATGGAGTCCAAAAGTACTTCAGTTACATTTGTTGATTTGTAACCTGTTGAGGAGGAACCAACATTCTGAATTCCGCCAGTGGAGGAAGTAACCAACCTTGTAGTGACCTCTGGTAGGTCAGTCTATTTTTTCCATTTCTTTAAGAAATGGTTTTTGATCTTCTCCTATTGTCAGTGGAACTGTTTCCATGTGAACATGTTCCTATTCCAGAGCCTGTGGCTTTGCTTGTCTCTCTGTTTGTTGCTCTATTTTAGTCTCAGCCTGAGTCTCTACCTGTTGCTCTATGTTATCAATTTCAACTTTCCTTTCAGTATTGTCAATGTTGTAAGTTGCCGGTGGCTCACTAGCCATAACTATCTTGTCAATTGTATCTTTGTCTATCACATTGATGACCTTTTGTGTAGCAACATCAACTATGTATAGTACCTTAGGATTAGGATTTGTATCCTCTATGTCCATACTCTCATCTGTCGGTTGATCTTCAGTTGTTGTTACCGGTGATGTAATTTGAGGTGGTGGGGATAAGTTATCTTTTACTTTGATGCTCGGAGGTCCACTAGCTTTTCCTTTTCCTTTGTCTCTCTCCTTCTAGTATACCTTTATTAGTTTGTGGTTCCTGTATTCTTCTTGTTTTTATTTCCCAATAAGAAATATGTCCCATGCATTTTTTTTTTCCTATGTTACTTCATTCACTCTTCCAACCATTAACGCAATATGCCAGTGTGTAGTAGAGAATACTAACCGGTTGGCTTCTGCAATTAAGCCATCTATCTCCTTAGGTGAGTTTACTAGATTAACAGCAAGTAAATTTTCAATTTTGATTTTCTTATCAAGCTCTACAATAGCTTGTCTTCTTGCTTCCAGTCTTTTGAATAATTCATCTGGTAGATCATCTATCACTTCCATTAAGAACTTCTTATAGATGTCCATGTGTAAAATAATACTGTTTTCAACTTGTTCTTTGTCATCTGCTGACAGTGTATCATAGAAATTTCCTATGTTTTTGAGTTTCCCTTCCTCTGTGATTTCATATAGCAATTTGTCAAGAGGGGCCATGTTTTGTTTAGTCTTCTTCTTCTTTGGTGTCAACTTTTTCTTTGGTGTTGTCTTTCTAACCGGAGACCTCACTGCCTGTTGTTTTTGTCTAGTCCTTCTAGACAAAGGTGTGGATGCCGGTGAAGGATCCCTTTTCCTTAAAACTCTTTTGAAAGCTACAGTCATGTCACTCTCTGAAGAAGTAGCTACCAGTGATAGGTGAGTCTCAGGTTGTAGAGTTCCTAACTCATGCTCAGTGATACCGGTTTGTTTCAATACATCTTCTTTAATAGCCTTAGCCTATCTAGAACCTCTTCTCACAACTGCTTCAACCTTTTTCACTCTCTTCTTAGATTGAAATTGTTTTTCTATGGTCTCAGCACTACTAAATACTTCTTCCTTTTCTTCATTTGGTGCTTCCAGATGTGCTTTAGCATAAGTTTCAATTATATGATCATCAGTCTCATAACCCATCTCTGTTACCCAAATTGTTCTTGGGATGACTTCTTCCATCCAGATCTCATCCTTTTTTATTACAAAACATATATCATCCTTGTATTTGTTTACAATTTTCTATGATAGTCTGATTCTTTTGTTCATCCTAACCTTTAGTGCTTGAAAATAGTCATGAATGTTCTTTTCTTTGTTTTCACCCATGTTGTTGAATAGGTTTGTTAACTGTTTTCCTACCAGTATATCAAATCCAAGATTCTTACTGCCTATACCAGGAACCTGTTTGGTTATGTGTAGCATCAAGCATACAAGTAGATTTCCAAATCTAAAAGTTCCTTTCTTATCCTTCTTGATTTTTCCTAAGTTATCAATCAACTCATCTTTTGACCATTCACATACATCAATTTTTACATTGTCTTTAACCATGTCATAAGCACTTTTAATGCATAAACTAGAAACTGGGTTAAGTCTGTTTGCATGAGTTTATTTGTACCCTAAAATCATGCTAACAAATCTCACATTCATATCAGTCACACCATTAACCCTCAAAGACCTTCCTTCTAATGTTGCACCAGTTAAGTTCATTACTAGGTCATTGGAGACCTTTTTAGTCTTGTCTGGTCTGTTACCAGTGGAAGGTAACTCTGTTACTGCTTTCACAACTTCCTTTGTTATTTTGTGTACTGAATCAAGCCAAAAGAATGAACCATGTACCCTGCTTAAAACTATCCTAATCACCTCCTTAGGAAATTCAGGAATGCAGAGGATTTCAGTGAATCCTAGGGTTTCAACAATTTTATGTTCAGGTTTTACATTATCAGAATCGTCACATATAATAGTCTTATACATGCTTTTAATTTCTTCATCTCCTAATTCCTCTATGTTGCAATGAATATATATTTGGGGATCTTCTGCAAAAATAACTCCTTTTGGAATTTGGGAAAAAGCACCTACATTGTCATCTTTCTTAGCTACCTCGGGAACTAGATGAAATACGGGCCTAGGGCATTTTATAACCTCGACTACTATAGGTTTTGCTATGAATTCAGGTGCAGAGGAGGATGCCATGATAAATACCTTTTTCTGCCTTTGGTTGGATTGATTTCTGAAGTGCATTGCCTCTTTGCTCGAAATCCCTTAGCTCTGCAAATTTTGCGCTCTTCAAATGTTTGAAATCTCGGTGAAGTAAAATGGAGCCAAAACCATAAATTTATAATGTTTATTTTCTATCTACCAAATTTAATGTATGCCGGTTAAGTAGCCACTTAACATTGTCTATCAGTATAGAAGTAATTTCCAAGTTCTCACCATTAATCGAGGGAATTATAGCATATGTCTCATTGATTGCCAAATGCTCAAGAAATTTTTTTTCAATTTGATGAAGAGCTTCCTGCTGGTGGAGTATTACTTTGTCCTGCTGATGAAGCATCACTTTGTCCTGTCAGTGAAGCATTGATTGGTTCTACCGATGGAGGAGTATTCCCAGCAATATTTAGGTCAGACTTTCTAATCCATTGTTTTGAGAATTCTTGTTTAACCTCTTCAACTTTTTCTTTACCTTTCAAGCTAGGGACTTTTGTTGTCTGTCGGTGATCCTTTACTTCTACATAATTTTGCAATATGCCCAATCTTGTTACATGCATAACAAGTCACATTATTCTTCTGAATAGCTTTCCCATAACCTATGTCGGTTTGTGTTCTACATTGATTAGATACGTGTCCAAATCTTCCACAAACATAACATCTCACATTCATTCTGCAATTTTCAGAGTTGTGACCAACTTTGTTGCATTTTGAACATTGACCGGTGGGTGTGTTGATATTTTGATAATTTCTAGATGTACATTCATTTTCTCTATGACCATACTTATTACAGTTAAAGCATTTTCCATTGAATTTATAAGCATTAGGTTGCCTTACCGGTTTGCTATGATCCTGAGTGTTTGTAGTACTGGAGCTTTCACCAACTTAAAAGCCAATTCCAAAAGTGTCACCTTTAGGTTTTTGATTCTTCAGCAAGTTTCCAAGTTCCTCTGAGCTTTTCTTGAATTTCTCTTTATGTTGATTTGCAGTATCTAGTTCTCTTTCTAAGACTTCTTTCTGCCTCATCAGTTCATTTGAGTCATTCTAAGTGTGCAGTAGGTCCGTCTTCAACAAATCATTTTCATAACTGAGTCTTGTGTTTTCATTTGTAGCATCACTTAGTCTTCTGGTCAAATCTTCTTCATTCTTTTTTCTATCATCAATTTCTTTACATAATCTCATAGTCATATCCTGCATCTCATTCTTTGTTGTCATGTTCTCTTGTTTCAACTTGTTTATCATATCATTAAGAGTTTCTTTTTCATCATTCTCATTTTGTATCTTTTCACAAAGTTCTCTTCTCTTGTTTCTTGAAATAGTAAGATTTTCTTGAAGTGCGTGAATGATATCTTGAGCTACCTTTAGATCATCTTCTAGTTGATTCATCAAATTTTCCATCTCTACCGGTGTCAAGATCTTCCTCAAGTTGTTAGGCTTCTGAAAAATAGAGGACCAAGCTCTGATACCAATTGTTATGATTCCCACAGATACTGAGAGCGGGGGTTGAATCAATATCTAACCGATGAATTGAATTTCTTAACTTAAAACATGTAGAACATATTATAACAGTGTACCAGTATGCAAGAAATAATGCAATAAATAGAATTAAAAGCAACCGCATGAAAAACAAACCATAACACAATGATTTAATGAGGAAACCCGGTGTGGGAAAAACCTTGGTGGGATTTGTGACCCACAATATTCACTTACTGGCCAATAAGAGAATATTATTGCTATAAGAGGGGCCTACACATGCAGGAAGGCCAACTGCCTAGAGCTCACTGCTCAATGGGAAGTCTCACTGACTTACAATGATGGATTATATAAATCCAGTATCCTATACTGCTTCAAAATAGCATCTATAATGCCAGATCCAATACTAGTTTCTGCTCTGCTTCTTACATAAACCCTTAACATATAATTCGCATAATAGGTCTGCCTTATTTCACGTAAAAAAATCTTCTTACTTACTTACAAATGTTCTATAATGATCTCTCTTATATAAGAGTCATTGTACAATGATGCCAAGTCGGCTTACAAAGATTTTACAATAATAAAAAAAATATAATATAACAAAAATCCTGTCGGCCTCTGTGCCGGTATGCTTCCTTTCTCTGTCGGTGCCGGTGGTCTGAGTGCCGATGTAGAGTCTGATCTTGCTAGTGCTGGTGTAATGCCTTGTCGGTGCCATAGGATTGTGACGTTACCATCAATGACAAAACTTTCAATCACCTACAATGTCTCATTAGAGTGTGCATATGCTAACAGAACTCACCTCCTTGATCAGTTCTAAGGCATTTGATCCTCTTACCACTTTTCTTTTCAACTAGTGTTCTGAAGGCTTTAAACTTTTCAAAAGCTTTAGACTTGTCTTTCAAGAATGTGACCCACATCATTCTAGAGCAATCATTAGTAAGAATCATAAAGTACCTATCTCCCTGAACACTCCTAGTTTTCATAGGACCACACAAATCAGTGTGTACAAGATCAAGTAAATTATCTACTATGAAAGATTTACCTTTGAATATTGAGGAAGATATTTTCCCCAGTTGACATTCTCTACACAAAGGATTCTCCGGTTTGTTTAGCTCAAGAAATCTTCTAACTGCCTTGATCTTACTAGCCTTCATAATATTATCAAAATTTACATGGCAGAGTCTCCTATTCTATATCCAACTGTCATCAAACTTAGCCATTAGATATTGATTGATGTTTGTATTTAACTAAAATAAGTTACCTCTAGTCTGCATACCAGTGGCCATCAGTTCACCACTCTTTCCTTTTATTTTGCACACTCCATCTTTGAATTCCAGAGTGAGTCCTTTATCATTTAGCTAGGCAACACTCAAAAGGTTATGCCTGAGACCTTCTACCCAATACACATTATCAGCACTACTTTTTCCATTTAGAGAGATGGACCCCTTACCTTCTACCATACATGGTGCATCATTACCAAATCAGACTACACTTCCATCATACTCTTCCAAAGACAGAAACTTCTTCCGATCACTAGTCATGTGGTGAGAACATCCACTATCAATAACCCACTCATTAGAATTATCAAAGTGGGAGACAAGAGCCTTCTTGTATGACACATCTTCCTTAATGACTACAAACACTAAGTCTTCGCTTTCTTCATCTTCTAATTCATCATCAGTGACACCTTCATCAACTGCAACAAAATAGTTTCTCCTATTTCCTCCTTTGAACTTTTTGAACTTCTCTGGTTTGTCCTTATTATGCCTATTAAGATAGTTGACAACAATGTGTCCTATCTTATTGCAAGAAAAACACTTTAAAGGGAGCTTACCTCTATATTTGCTAGTTCCCTTAGGAAGTCTCTTGGCAAGAAGAGCTTCAAACTCCATCAGGATCTCCTCATCATCCATATCCCTACTTTGTCTAGGTTCACAACTGGTACCAACCTCTTTTCCCTTTCTAGATAGTGTAGCAGATGCTTTAAAGGTTGATTCGGTCTTCTGAACACTACCATCATAATTGTTTAGCTCATATGCGGTCAAATTAGCAATGATGGAGTCAAGGGATACCTTTTTCTTGTCAATAGATCTCAACTCCTAAATAGCGGCAATCCTTATTGCATAGACAGGTAACAAGGATCTCAAAACTTTGCTAACAATGGTGGAATCATCTATTGTGCCTCCTGCACTCTTGATGTCTCCAACAATAGTTTTAATCCTAATGCCATACTACTGAATGGTTTCACCTTCAACCATCCTCATATCATCAAATTTACCTCTAAGGCTTTCTTCCTTAGCCTGCTTTACATGCTCGTCACCATAATAGATGTTTTCTAGAGTATCCCATACATCTTTGGGATTGTCTTTATCTTGAACATCTATAAACTCAATATCAGATAGACTGTTGATAAGAGCTTCCATCACTTTCCCATTCTCCTAAATTTCTCTTCTTTGATCATTAGTAAGAGTACCAGTAGGGACAGCATAAGTATTCTCAACATAGTTCCAGTGTTGAGCACCCATGAATTTAATGTATATCTTCATTCTATCCTTCCATATCTTAAAGTTCTCTGTTGAACTTAGCACCTTCCCTCTTCATCATTAGAATAGGATCTTTTCCTCAAGTGGTTAAGCTTATAGCATAGAGGACCTAGAGTACGATCTGATACCAATTGATGAATAATGATGAACAGTAAATACCCAACAGATACTGAGAGGGGGGGTGAATCAGTATAGACAAAAACTTCTTAAACAACTTAAACTGCAAAGACTGCACTAACTGGTAAACATCCTCACCACTCTAAACCAAGGCAATACCGGTAGAACACAGTGACTATGAAAGTTATAAACCGGTAACACTTAGATCTTCTTTAAAACCTAACATTTCATCTCAACTTCACCAACATGCTTAGACAAGTAATACATCGGAAATACAATGACCATTGGATCAACATGCATTACCGCTTAACAAAAAATACTAAAACATCACATGAAAAAGCATCACACCTAACACACTTACTTTTCACATGGAAACCCAACTAGAAAAAATCACGGTGGGGATGAATACCCACAAGTTGTTCTTGAACTCTTCTGAAGTTCACTATGTTAGGAGCCTAGTTCGGTTAAAGATTTTACAACATGTTCTGCTAGGAACTGATCCTGCTAGGGATCACCCGATTAAGGGATGGCTAAATACCCGGTTAGAGGTTGAAACCCTGTTATACCTTGTAAGGGGATTTGAAAAACTCAATGATTTTGAGTTGCCCTGTTAAAGGATTTACAAAAAACCTATTAAAGCTACCCGGTAAAGGGATTTTTCATTTGCTGAAATGGTTAGAAGTCAATAGGTAATATACTGATCTGATAACAACACTTAATGCCAAGGCAAATCTGCTTCAGTTTCTTTACATCTGCAACCACACTCTGCAAATATCTGCTTACTCCTTCGGTCTGGCAAGAAATCACCTCACATACTTTATTTCCCAACAGCTTGAAAATGAAAACCATCATCGACCTTATAGAAAACAATTAGGTCAGTGGCCAAAACCTAAAACCCTAAGCATCTAGGCTAACAGTACAGTCAGTCCAATCCTTACCATTTAATCACATTACATAGGGTAAAACAATCTTGAACAAATCTCAAGACATTCTCCATCGTCCGTTCTTCATCATTTCTAGAAGCTGATAACCCATCACGTGCTCTCCACCGTTTACTAAGATTTTGCACATTCCCAAGGTAGATAGAATCAATCTTCTTCATACAAGATCCTCAAGGAAATACTTCACGCGCACAAGGCTAATGTGGCAACATGATTTAATCTTCATTTCAATGCTAACTCATCACAGGATGTCATTGATCGAATCACATAGACTTGGAATGCATCAACTGGAAACGTTGAAGCTAGGACTACCAATCGGTAGTCATATCAAATGAAACTCGGATACAAACTTTGCATATACTAGTTCATACTTCATCATACCGGTTCAAATTTTTCATCTACCGGTTCACACCATCATACCGGTTCACTTTCTAGTTTACTTACTTCAATATACCGGTTCACACATCAACATATTGACATCAATGACAACATACATTATCATCATGTCATCAAACTTTTCTCATATGCCAACAGAATGTTGATCCCATCACACTGGCATCATCTGAAAATTCCATAGTGACTGAAGAACAACAAGTAAAACCATCTTGGTATTTAAAATTGAAACACTCTGAAGATAAGATAATTGGAAACAAGTATCAAGGTGTTATGACTAGAAGAAGACTCGAAAATTAAGAGGTATGTCTTATTTCTCAAATTGAACCAGCATTAGTTAATGAGGCATGTGAAGATAAACATTGGATTAAAGCTATGGAAGATGAATTGGAACAAATTGAAAAGAATAATACATAGACATTAGTTCCCTAGCCTAAAGACAAAAATGTAATTGGAACTAAATCGGTATTTAGAAATAAACTTAATGAAGATGGCAAGGTAATCAGAAACAAAGCAAGATTAGTGAGTAAGGGATATTCACAGAAAGAAGGAGTTGATAATAATGCAACCTTTGCACCGGTAGCTAGAATTGAGGTATTCGGATTATTCTTGGCTTTTTCAGCACACAAGAACTATAAAGTATATTAAATAGATGTTAAATGTGCATTTCTGAATGGTGATCTTGAAGAGGAAGTTTATATTGAACAACCTGATGGATTTTCATTGAAAAATGACAAAGATATGGTTTGAAGGTTAAGGAAAGCTTTGTATGGACTAAAGCAAGCTCCTAGAGCTTGGTATGCTAGATTGGACAAATATATTTTGAAAATTGGTTACACTAAAGGTAATGCTGACAACAATATATACTACAAAGTGACTAATGATGACATCTTGGTTATAGAAGTTTTTGTTGATGATATAATCTTTGGAGGAGAAGATGGATTATGCAAAGACTTTTCTAATAAGATGCATGAAGAATTTGAAATGTCTATGATTGGGGGGATAAAATTCTTTCTAGGAGTGCAGATTTCATAGACTGATAAAGGTATATTCTTATGTCAATCTAAGTACTTGAAGGAATTACTAAAGAAATTTGGCATGAAAAACTCTAAACCGATAAGCACACCTATAACTACAACTGATAGATGAAACAACACTTATTAATTCGACCAGGTACAAGTCTATGATAGGAGGTTTACTGTATTTGACACAAACAAAACCAGATATTATAAATGCAATGTGTATTGTTTCAAGATTTCAGAATAATCCTAAAGAAAATCATGAATCAACAGTGAAAAGGATTTTCTGGTACCTACAAGGCACTACAAATGTTGGCTTATGGTATCCTAGAGATGAAAAATTTTATTTATGTGCATACACAAATGCAAATTGGGAAGGAGATGTAGATGACAGAAAAAGTACCACCGGTGGAGCATTTTTATTGGTAGTAGATTAATTTCTTGGTTGAGTAAGAAACAAATTTGCATATCTTTATCAACAACATAATCCAAATATGTTGCAGCAGCAACTAATTTCACAAAAGTATTATCGATTAAAGAAATGTTGAAGGACATAAAGGTAAAATGCAATGAACTTATAACAATTTACTGTGATAATTTGGCAGCAATTGATATATCTAAGAATCCGGTATTTCACTCAAAAACTAAACATATTTCTATCAAATTCAATTTTCTGAAAGAGAATGTTGAAGAAAAAGAAGTGACATTGGTTTATGTGAATACTAAAGAGCAATTTGCAGATATTTTTACTAAGCCTTTGCCTAAGGAAACTTTTGAATATCTCAGAGAGCAGCTTGGGGTTATACCCCCACCGATAGAGACTTAGATAGTTGATGATTGTCATCAATCGGCAGAATTAATAGAGAAATCTTTTATTCCGACTTTGATGAGGAGAGCTACTTCTCAGGGGGAGTAGTTAGTATTTTGTAATAAGCTGGTATTTTGTATTACTTTAGCATTTGATGTCAAAGGGAGAGAGATTGTTATGGAAAAACACATTAGCTTTGGGGGAGAGATTATCCTTGGGGGAGAGATTGTTACTCTCTGTATCTATATTTTGATCTCTTGGTTAATGGTCTCTTTGGGAGATTGTTGGTTTTTACTTTTTGGCATATTTGTTTTGGCACTTTGATGGTTTTTCCATCTTGTGTTGCCATCAATGCCAAAGGGGGAGATTTTTGGTATTTTGGATGTGTTGCACTGGTTTTGTCCTTGATGTCAAGACTTGTCAAACTTATCAGCACTTGGAGATTCTTGATTATTTTCACTGACGTGTTCAGTGACTTTTGCACAGTCACCAGTATCTGGTTTACTGGCATGTTATATTTTTCACCGATAGGTCATATTGTTCATCGACACTTGGAATGACTTGGAGATTACTTGGTTATGTCGAAAACATTGTGTGGACACTTTGTTTTGGTGATTTTTTCATTGGTCTGTTTGACTTTTCATATTTGTTGTTACCAACAAATAGGTCAAGGTTATGCACCAACAAGCATATCTATTTCAGATCAGCACGACACATTATGAAGATGATTTGTTATTATTATAAATGCATTGAGATGACATGATACATTGGATATTGATTCATTTGCAATTTAATTTATTTTAATATCCTTAGTGAGCTAACCTACTCATTTGGTCTTAGGTTATGGTATAAATGTAAGATCTCATTTGTGAGATTGATATAGTATTGGGAAAAGAATTGTAATACGGTATATGTGAATATTAGAAGAGCTATACATGCAGACATCATTCAAGATTGAAGGAAGGTTTGAAGAAGGAAAATCAGAGCTAAACCGGTACTGAATCCAGCATATGAAGATGTTATTTTGAGCAATACATTATCATTGGATTTAACCATCCAATTGTAGTCAGTGTGACTCCTATTTTGTGATTGAGCAATGAGCTCTAGGCAATTGGCTTTTCTGCATGTGCAGACTCCATATTGTACACACATACTATCTGTAGTAGTATCATCGGATTGTGGGTAAGGCTTCCCACCGTGGTTTTTCCCCTTACAGGGTTTCCACGTATAAATATATGTGTTATGTGCTGTGGATGTTATTGTCTTTTTGTTTCATGCATTAATCTTTACTGATACTACAATTAACTGATAAAACTGTCTACCGGCATAAAGTTTGGTTTACCAATGTTAAGCATTAAGTTTGGTTAAGTTTTTTTTTTTTTGAATTTATTGGACAACTGATTCACACACACACCCCCTCTCAGTTGTCTCTGAGACCTAATAGAGAGTTATAAGCATCTTACTAACAATAGTATCTTCTTCAATTTTACCTCTAGCACTCTTTATACCACCTACAACTTCCTTAATCCTATGTCCATATTGTGCTATGTTCTCACCATCAACCATTTTAATATCATAAAATTTGCCTCTTAAACTTTCTTCCTTTCCTCATTGTACATGTTCATCACATTCATAAATTAGTTTTAATTTCTCCCATACTTCATTTGCAGTCTCTAATCCATGAACATCAATATATTTTGAGTCAAAAAAAGTACTTACAATTGCTTCCAGGGCCTAAAAGTTTTATTGTTGTTCTTTAAGTTCATCTGGTGTCAAGGGGTTGGTAGTGGGAGAAAAATACTTGGTTACCACATTATTCAAATACTGAGAACCCATTTCTTTAAGGTAGATCTTCATTCGATCACTCCATATCTGGTAGTTTTCCTTGGTAAACTTAGGACCCTCCTTCTTCAACATCTTGCTTCAAGATCTTTCCCTCAAGTTGTTAAGCTTTTTACACACAAAGGACCAATGCTCTGATACCAATTTTTAATCTTAGAGGATGTGATTAATACTAAGAGGGGGTCAAACAGTATTAACAACACTTGAAAAACTAAAACTTAAACTTATCAAACATTCCCTAAATTAAACATAAACCAACAATAAACTCATTCACTAGTACTGGTATCTACTTATATTCACCTACTAAACTGGTATATCAATGTTCATTAACCATGCATAAACTGAAAGTAAATCATCACATCACATCAAAACATTCACCATATGAACACCATGTTTTTCACGTGGAAACCCAAATAGGAAAAAACCATTATGGGAATTGGTACCCAAAAGAATTATACACTCTTTCAGAATGCACCCTATTAGGATCCCATCCCGGTTAGTAGAAGACCCAGTTAGGAGTCACCCGGTTAAGGGATTTAGAAGATGAGCCCTGTTAAGAGCTTTGACCTATTAGGACCAACCTTGCAAGAGGATTTGAACTCAGATGTTGAGTCACCATGTTAGGGGATTTACAATGTAAGGCCTGTTAGGACCTACCCAATTAAGGGATTTTGTTTGGTGCAACTATTAAGGAACAATAGTGAATGATCTGGGTATAGCACTCTATTGCTTGCTTGATCAGATCCAATTATGCTCCAAATCTGCAACACTCTGGTAGATCTCTCATACTTTGGTTTGGCTTCACACTCTTCTAAGAAGCCAACAACACAACAATCATCGTCTATACTGACATAAATAACTTTTACAACTAAGTCAACAACTAAAACCCTAGATACATCAAGGTTTTGCATACAAATCATCAAGGATCATATCAGATCATCATACAATTATTACAAAATTTTCAGGAGAATATCAACCATTGAATGATTGTCACTCATCACAATAACTCAATCTGATACAAATTCATTTACCCTTAGAACACTCTTCTAAGCATTTCATTGTTTCCTAAGAGATTCCATCTCCAAACGCGCCAAAACAACAATTCAATTTTCCACACAGTTTGTGCAATGCCACTTCCAATATTTGAACTTGATGTAGATCACTGCCAAACCAAAAATCATTACTGGTTGAAAGAATTATTTACTTGTCCTTAAACCCTTCTTAAACCCTAGCAAAAACTCAACATAAATCATAAACATGACTTCCAATTGCAAAAACATAATGTGGTTCTAGTAAGATACATATTACATTAATACAAACTCACATTCTAGACGACAACATCTCAATCATCACCAAATGCCAAATCCAATCAAAACATTTTCTTGTTTACCTGTTAAGGTCCTAATTCCTAGTTTCAAGTTTCATTTTCGGTAAGCTCTTTCCAGTAGACCATAAAGGCTTAGATGACAAAATACAACACAATTAAACATTAGTTTCCATCAATGAAAACATAAATAACTAATCAAAGTCATTCAATCATGAAATCTCAATCGCTTCATCACAATGTCATCACCAACAATCCTTTACCAATTCATTTATCATTCTCCATCTGCATCAGTTATGCTAATCATGCCAACATAAAAAGAGTGTAAAAATTTAGGAAACAATGATAAATCTGTAATATATCCAAAAGAAAATTTAATTTATTATGTAGGTTTCTAAATTCATATAAAAAAATATTTGAAATAAATTTGTATTATATAATACACATTCTAAAATAATATATATACAGTTTTAGAAAAAATAGCATGGTAACGAATACTATCCTATATATTTTAGCATGTCATATATGGTCTACAACTTAAAAAATGGCATATAGACCGTCAAATTCCAAGAATGTTATGATCTATAAAGGATTTCTTTCTTTAATATTAAAAAGTAATTAACAATATTGAAGATGTTTGGAATGTTTGTTTGTTGCCTGTACATTCAATTCTCAATCTCATGATGTTTCTATTAATTCATTACCTAAAATAAATTAAGATTGTATCAAAAATATCTTTCCATGTTTATTAAATTCAATAGTTACAAAATTATTCTCTTTAAATATATATTTGTGACATTTATATTGTATCCCCAATTCCATGTTGTTTCTATAGTTTAATTACTTAAAATAAATCTAAACTATGTTAACAATATCTTTCCATATTTATAAATAAATATCTAATTGTTGCTTTTATATTGTATTCACCATTTCATGATGTATCTATAATTCAATTACTTCAGATTATATCAAAAAATAATTTCTATACTTACAAATATAATAATAAATTATTATATAAGAAAAACTATAGAATATTTTTTTTCCTAATATATAAAATCTTTTAAGAATAAATTATAGAAGTTATATAAAAAAATGTTTAATGAGAATCAATATTTTTCTATATTTAAAATAGATTAAATAAATATTTATCATGTTTATATATATGAAAGAGATTTTTATATGTAATTCATTGCATATTATATCATAATTAAATAAAATAATTATAAATTAATTAAATCTATTAAAAATTATAACATTAATATGGTAATAGAATTTTAAAATATAATAATATAATTATAATATAATACATTTTTAATTATATAATTAAACTATATTAAAAGTATATTTTAATATTTAAATCAATAGTAAATTAAATTTTCAGAAGCTTAATACTAAACCAAAATAACAATTACTTGATTAAATCATATTCAAACCTAACACAATTTAATGTTGACCTTAAACCAAATTGAATCCTAAACTGAATTAGACCTTAATCTTATAACTATTTCTCTCTTTTACTCCATATCTCTCAAATTCTCTTTCATACACTTTATCTCTCCTACTCAATCTCTTTATCTCTCTCATTCATCTCTCTATCTCTTTCCCTATCCTTCTTGTCTCTCCATATTTCCATCTCCCTCTCCCTCTTGTTATCTCTCTCTCTCTCTCTCTCTCTCTCTCTCTCTCTCTCTCTCTCTCTCTCTCTCTCTCTCTCTCTCTCTCTCTCTCTCTCTCTGTATATATATAGAGAGATAATTGTCTCTATTTATCTCTACCTCTACGTCTCTCTATATCTTTATGTATTTGTCTATCTCTTCATCTCTTGCTCTGTCTATATCTCTTTATATTTGTTCCTCTCTCTCTTTCCCCTTCTCTTCCTATTGTAGACACACCATGAACCTAATATAATGCAATCTGATTATCTTTTTTATTCATAAATTTTGTTTAGATACATTTAAATGAATGCATAAATGATGTGAATAAATTACTTCTTCATCGATAGCTTTGTTTCATAAATAATGTCATTTACTAAATGACCTACTAACTAAACTAATGAGCTAAACAAATGTATGAAAAAAATAGACCAAATGTTTGTTAAATTAACATTCCACCCCTATTTAAATAATAAAATATTTTATTAAACAATAATTTACACAGGTCAATTAGATGGTCCCATAACTAATTGTTACAAATTGTTGAAAACACGACATGCAATATACATTGGCTTCCAAATTTATTCCTCAGACTCTTTGTGGGATGACAAGGAGAGAAAGTCTCCTTACTTCCTTGCTAACCCATAGGTCATTCTACATGTTCCTCTTCAAGCTGTAGGGTGGTGACGAAAACAAAGTTTCCTTCAATACCCCCCTAGCCCATGACACTTTTTGTTGGCATAACTGATGATGATGATGATGGTGTACCTATATAAGGATTGTTAGTGACGATATAGTTGATATGATGAGGAGAATGATGGCATGGTGATGAATGACTAGTATAGTTGATATGTTGATTGGTGACTTGATGATAATCTATTTGTGTTGTCATTGATGCCAACTATGGCAACCTTGTAAACATTGTTCTATCATGTTTACTTTGTCATATAAGTCATCTATATTGACCGGTAAGCTATGTAATGTATTTAAAAGTCAAACTATTAACCGGTAAGATGAAACAATGAAGGAGATGTTTGTGGTAGAGATCTATGTTGATTCAGGTATTGTAGTTTGAAATAAGTGTTTGTGACATTGTAATGAGTATATGACCAGAACTGCATCATGTTTTGATAACTGGAAGATATGTTTGTAATTGATTGTTGTATATTCAGTAGGGTTTTAGTAGGGTTTAAGAACCGGTACCTAAATCTCTTGACCGTTGATGCTTTATGGTTTGGCGGTGTATATCATCATGTTGGTAATTGGTGATGACGTGGTTGAATCCATGTGAAGTGATAAGATGTTGTTTTGGCACATATAAGGAGCGAATTTGTTGGGAATGAGAGAAGAACTTAGCTGAGTGTGATAAGGGTTTAAATGCTTAGTAGGTTGATGTGAGGTGATGGTTCATGGTCATTCAATGGCTCTAATTCTCTTGTAAATTGTTGTAATGATCTGCATAATGATTTGTAAAGATTTGTGATGATCTATGGTTTTGCAACCAATAAAGTTTTAAAGTCTATTTAAGTCAAATTTTGTGATGTTCTATTGTGTCGTTGATCAAATAAGTGTGTGTGTGCTGAACTAGATTGCAATGTCTAAATGAGAGAAGTAGGTAGGATCTAAAAAGGATCTTTACAAAAAAGCAGAGAGTTCTATTTCTAGATCATTTATCTATTGTTCCCTAAAAGTTGCAGCAGACTTAAAATCCCTTAACCAAGTAGGTCCTAACGGGCCTGATTATATAAATCCTTTCACCCGATTACTCATTAATTTGGGTTTAAATCCTTTAGAAAGGTTACTCCTAATAGAGTAAAGCTCCTGATAGGGATGAGGTTAAATACCATAATTGGGAGACTCCTAACAAGATTTTCTCCTAACCGGACTAGGCTCCTAACGGGGAACATTCTGAAAGAGTGCAAATCTTGTGGGTAGTAACTCCCATCATTTCTTTCCCCATTTGGGTTTCCACATGAAAAATCCTGGTGTTCATGTTTTGGTTGGTTTTATGAGTTATTTATTTGATATCTTTTCTTAATAATGAACACTTATGTTGATACTGGTAATAGTCTGATAAATCTGATTTGAGTAATTTTTTGATAAGCTACCAGTACTAGTTATGACCTGTTTTATGAAGTATATGCAGATTGGTTGAAGATTTCAAGTTTACTATTATTACTGATTCACCCACCCTCTTAGTAATAACCAAATCCTCACAAATAACACTTTTCACATACACTTCTCAAAGTTGTGGGGTGACAGGGAAGACTGAGTCCCCTTCACCGCTATCTCACGTCACTTTCACATGGTCTTCTCCATCTATGTTCAAAACACGAAGAATAACCAACCAAATTTGGATATTTTTGATAACACACAATTTCGTCACACTGAATTTCTCATTGCAGAAAATTGAACGCCATCTTATCAAGATTTCAACCAGTAAGTTTGAGACACCCATCCTCAACAATAAAAAGTGTAAAGTGGATTACTTATGAGTTAGATTTTCCATAAAATAACATGATTCATAATAGTTTTCAAGTGTCTTATTTGAATAATTCTATGGTTAACATATTATTCCCTTAGAGGAGTTTCCACTCTTAGAGAATGTGAATAAACTAATTATGATCCTAGAAGAAGTGATGAATGCCCACATCAAAAACTTGAACAATATAATCATGGAGTATCTAATTAGGTGTAAAAATCTACGTATTGAAGATGACACATTAAAAAGGCCTATGATTCTCAAGAATACTAGCTTGCATTTCTTGAGACAATCAATCTTGGGGAGAGAGGACTGTTGGTGTAAATAATTATTCATCTTGGATATTATTACACCTTACTTAAGTTTACTTAGGAAATACATTTCATAGTATTTTGGGTATGAGACACTTGGGTGTTTGTGCCACATTGGGATAGTGTGTGTAGGAGAATTTCCACCTTTTGTAGACTTATCTTGTTGTTACATTCCACATTCATTGTGTGATCCACCTCATGTGGAATATTATATTGTTTCTCCTACCTACCCACACCTATTTACTACCTACCCTTGTTTCTTATTGAGCCACATGTCATGTTTGTGTGCTCAGATATCCATATAGCCTTGTCTATATAAGAAGACTCATATTCATTGTATGTAATGATTGATGATCTAGTTGATCAGTATTTTCATCTTGATAGAATACAGTTTTTTTCTATCATCTATTTTGTCTCTCTTATTTGTGTTTTCCATTGCATCTAGATCTTGGTAAAATCTCACATGGTATCAGAGCCATTAGAGTGTCATTGGTTTATCAATTGAGAGAAATTTGATGCTATTCGAGGTTGTGTATTTTGGAGCTTTCTATTGCAAGTTATTATTGAAGCTTGATGGGTCAAATGTGAGGATACCATTGGATTGAGGAGTTCCAAGAGAGTCAGTTTTGCCTTTTGTTTCATCCAAATCGGACTTCGGAGGCCAAATCTAGAGGTATTTGAAGTTTGAAACTACGGCGGAAATTTTCCAAAAAGTATAATTTTGCAGGCAATTTTCAAATAGTGATATCTTACTCATCCAAACTCCTTTTTTCAAGCAATTTTTTTTGTTGTGGGGTATAATTTCATGATTTGTATAGTGGTTCAGGAGTGTTCTATTTTTTGGATATAGGTTGTTTGGAAATCATGAAATCCCGATTTTTACACCTTTGGAGGCTTCATTTGGGCTCATATGGACTCCTTTTCAGGTGCCATTTTTTTTTAAAGTTCATAATTTTTTGTCTACTTTTATAATCTGTCATTAGTTTGCAGTGATTTTAAGTAGAAATTGTACATTCAATATTTGGCCATTATTGGCATATTTGGTACTTGTATTTTGCTTGGATCTCAGTTTAGATCACTAGCAGTATTTGTTGAAGTCTCTTATATATAATTTTGAGAAGTTGTAAATTGAAATCAGAAGTCCACTTTGCCTTGTTTTTCAAGTGGCCCATTGTATATGCACTAAGTATAAAGTGCCAAACTCACCATTTTTGGGGGGTTTCTTGATTGAGTATTTTGGGGGGTGTCTTGTGTGATTGTGTCTCTCTCTATCTTGTGTTTTTTCATTTTGGTGCTATGAGTTCTCCTAAATTTCCACTTTTAACTCCTCATAATTATGCATCATGGAAGATTAAGGCATGGAGTAAACTAATGGAAAAAGGGCTCATTCAATATATAAATGAAACTATAACAACACCACCTGATCCTAAGGCTGATCCTAATGCTCAAATTGAATGGCTTACTAAGAATGCTATGGCACTTGGAACTCTTAGAAAGTATGTATTAGATGACCTCATTTTTCACATTGATAAGTGTACAACAATTAAAGAGGCTTGAGATATTTTTAAGGAATTGTATGGTCAAGTTGATGAGATTAAGGGCTATAAGCTTCATAGTGAACTCACAACTTTGGATCCCAAGGATTTTGATACAATCCAAGATTATGTCACAAAAGCAACTGAGTTAAGAGAAAAGCTAAAGGATTGTGGAATTGACAAAGAGGATGCTCAATTAGTTTATAATTTGTCAGACAAGCTTCCTTCAGAGTATGCAGCCTTTGTATCTAGCTTTCACACCCATAGGTTAGCTCAAGGTTCCTCATACACTTCTCCCTCATTTGATTCATTCATAGAGATATTGATACTTGAGCAATCTAAGTTGACCATGATGGGGATTCTCAAATCTTCAAAGTCACAAGCTTTGGTGGCTAACAAAGGGAATCAAAGTAATCAAGGAAAAGGAAAGAATCAAAAGCAACCTAAGTCAAAACCACAACAAGATGGAGAACAATCTTCCTCTCCACAACAAGGTGATTCATCATTGTCACCTAAGAGGAAATCATATAAGGATAATCATTTTTGTGGATATTGCAAAACGTCATGACATGATGAACATCATTGTTATAAGAAGGATATTGATGAGTTGAAGAATCTTCTTGAGAAGAATAGAATCAACCTACCTTCTAGAATGTCTATATCGGCTTCTTCTTCCAAGGATAAAGGAAAGGATCACCCTTTTGGGATAGATAAAGGAAAGGGACAAGCTCTTTATGCTACTACAAGTCCTGATTCAGGGAGATAGCTTCTAGATTCAGGGGCTTCTCATCATATGGCATCTTTGCAGTCTATGTTTTCTACATTTGAGCCTTTCCACATGCCATAGATTTTGATGGGCAATCATACATACATGGATGTGATTGGGAAAGGATCTATTGCCATTGGGGAAAACTCCTTCAATGATGTGTTGTGTGTACCCCACTTGAAAAATAATCTTCTTTCCATCTATCAAATCACGCATGGGGCAACTAGGAAAACTGTGGAGTTCACACCTGATTCAGTTATCATTAGAGACTTGGAGAGTGGAGCTATCATTGCAACTGGGGTGGTTGATCATGCATCTTGGTTGTACTCTTTTTCAGGTTTTGGTCCTATTGATGAGGTTGATTCTTCCTATGTTGATGATTTAGTTTTTGAGGAGAACTTTGGGCATTTGAACTTGGGAATTCTCACATGTGACCTCGATCTTGAGCCTTGCATTTCATCTCCTTCTCTTATATCACACCACCTATTGCACCTGATGATCCAGGTAGTGTGACAATTCTGCCTTCTTATGCTTCATTGCAGTAGGATATTTCATGTCTTCCAGCTTCAGTTGATTGGGATGCCTACTTGACAGACATTGCAAGTTTGTTTGTGGAGTCCTACATTGCAGATTTGGGAGACATCATTGA
This sequence comes from Cryptomeria japonica, assembly GCF_030272615.1. NCBI lineage: Eukaryota > Viridiplantae > Streptophyta > Pinopsida > Cupressales > Cupressaceae > Cryptomeria > Cryptomeria japonica. The sequence goes on from NC_081409.1 coordinate 821,919,452, forward strand.
TGACATTCATATTCTCTTTGATGAAGATGATCCTTCTTTTATTTTTGTGAGGGATCACTCTTACCCTCTTGTGCATTCTCTACATGATCAATCTTTAGAGGTTGACATGATTGTGGATACTTTCGTACAACACTTGGAGGAGGTCTCTTTATCTTTTGAGGAGACATATGAGTCTTTTGACATTGTTCTACATTCTTCTCCACTAGATCTTGGAGTGCCTTTTTCAACAGTGTGGCATAGTTTACCACCTTTGGAGGGGGTAACTTTCAACATCAACATGGGGACACTTGAGCAGTTTTCAAAGATTCCTTTCATCATGAGTATTTTTGCTTCATCTTACCTTCATGGTTGGGGAGACATTTTGGATACACCTTTGGTTTTGTTTCTTCCTAAGGGGAGGAATGTGGTTCGACATTCATGGAGCAGTTTCTTCATTCATCATCAAGCTTCTACCATTGGTGCAAATTCCACATTGAGGGGGGGCTTCTTAGTCTCTCTTCTTCTTTTCTCATATGGGGGGGACTTTTTTCTCACGTGGGGTTTTGTCCTTCACATACTTCTATGAGAGTTCTTTGTATCTAGTTTTCATCTCTCTTTTGGGGAAGGAATTTTTCCCATTGGTTTTTCTCTCTTTCCTTGCTTTTTGAGAGATTTCATTGCATTGGTTTTCATGCATTTTCATTTGTACATGGGTACCTAACATGGCCTCATAGTCAGGACCCATCTTGTATTTCCTAGTTGCATTGTATACTTAAGTGCATTCCCCTAAGTTGCACTTAAGTGGGGGTGTTGGTGTAAATAATTATTCATCTTGCCTATTATTACACCTTACTTAAGTTTACTTAGGAAATGCATTTCATAGTAGTTTGGGTATGAGACACTTGGGTGTTTGTGCCACATTGGAATAGTGTGTGTAGGAGAATTTCCACCTTTTGTGGACCTATCTTGTTGTTACATTCCACATTTAGTGGGTGATCCACCTCATGTGGAATATTATATTGTTTGTCCTACCTACACACACCTATTTCCTACCTACCCTTGTTTCTTATTGAGCCACATGTCATGTTTGTGTACTAAGATATGCATATAGCATTTCCTATATAAGAAGACTCATATTCATTGTATGTAACGATTGATGATCCAGATGATCAGTATTTTCATCTTGATAGAATACAGTTTTTTTCTATCATCTATTTTGTCTCTGTTATTTGTGCTTTCCATTGCATCTAGATCTTGGCAAAATCTCACAAGCACTTGTCAGGTCCCTTTTTTAAAAACCAACTAAAAGCTTGTTCATTCATAGATTCATTGAGGATTAAGGTTTGGCAATGTTTCTCTACTGATCTCAAAAATATATCAAGTGTTGGGGGTTTGAAGATACCACCTTACACATGCCAAGGATCCATCAATGGTTGAAGATTAGGGTTTCATCTCGACTCATGCCAATTTGGAAGGAAGGAGAAAATTTTATTCTTCAACAAGAAATTTTTGTAAGGCCTATAAGGTTGACCTTTGATGTAGCATTTAAAATTTAAATTTGGGCCTTGGCACCATTTTAGGTCTAGATTGACTAGTTTATCTTTTATGTGGGAAGCCCAAAAAACTAGAAATATATTAATTGCAAGTATCCATGTTGTGTTATTGTATCTTTTGGGAACTTTTTGTTCAAGTGATTTTTGTGGATGAAAATTCATAAGATATTATGATTAGTGGATGGACAACCATTTATTTCTAGGATCAAAGGATAAAATAATTTGGTTCTTGAGGACATTACTACCTAAGGAGTGCATTGGAGATTCAAATTTACAATATAGTTTAGTCTTTATGTGAGTGCATCATTTGTTACATCCACTTGTAAGTGTTTTTGGTTGTAATGGTATAAAATTAGGGTTTCCATAATTAGATGTAGTAAAAACCACTGATTTTAGGTTTAGGGACCAATATATTAAGGAGGGGTAAACCCGATAGATTAGCCTCAAATCAACAAGGATAGAGCTGAGAATTCTATCGGATTTACTAGAATTGAATGGACTGCTCTCTTTTAGGTTGAATTGTGAAAATGTTAAAATTAGGGTAAATGTGTTGAAAGTAAAATAGAATGTTCACATGAATAGTGAGATACAATTGTTAGATCGAGCCACAAACCTAGATCTAAGCAATGTAAGTGTATTCACATTTTTTTCCGAAAAGGATCTCCTGAAATGTTAGGACCGCTATGCCCATCACATTGGTCCACACTTTTTATCGTCCAAAGGGGAATATGTTCGTCACTATAAATAAATTGAATTATAAATATTATAGCTCCATACCCATTCCTACACACCCTAGAGAAGGGAAATGGGTTGGGAATAGGGGCTTGCCCTAGGTCAAACCTCGGTTTTGGTTATTAACCATGAAATAAAAATGAAACGTAATTGAATTGGAGTAATGTAAATGTTCTCCTTTTAAGGGAGATGTTGAATAATGACTAATATACTAATGATATACCTAGTAATGGAGTTTTGTTTGTTTCCACAAGGAATTAGGGTTTCAGACAATTTTCATAAACATAGAACATGAATGCCAACTCCAATGCTGATTGAATATGAATATGATTGCTGATTGAATGACTTATTGAATATGATTGTTGGATTTGAATTATATATCAAAATGAAAGGGGTAGACCTCCTTTTATACATGCCCATCAAAAAACAACTTAATTTTTTGACGTGAGCCAACACGAGATCTAGGTCCCAACTAAAATGATCTAACCATTAAGGGGCCCAAAAATGGGTCTTGATTGGGAGGACCAGGGCACTAGGTACTTTGGTTCCTGAGGACCAAGGTGCCAAATTCCTGCTCCTAACCAATAAGGAACCATAAAGCAAAAGGTAAATGAAGTGCAAGTTGAAAATAATGAAGATTCTGCATGGTGTGAGTAGAAGTAGGTCTCTAATGAAGCCTTCAGACATGAAAACCAAGTTGAGGGCCCAAATGAGAACAAAATTAGAAGGGAGTATAGTTTAGGATGCTATTTCTATCCCCCACTTTAGTGGGCATATGAGACTAAGTATACTCTCGCTAAAGTACAAAGGCTTACATTGCAAAGATTTCATCAAGATATTAAAGAGGCAAGACAAACCAAGCCCCTAGTGGACTTTAGGTATTTTACATCTTCAAAATCAAGGTAAAAGGGACATCATTAGAAAGATAAAGAAAGGGAAACATGACTACTAATCTAGTAAGGTTCATTTACCATGAGTCATGAAAAGAAAAATACAAAAATTTCAACGAAAAAGAGTAAGTTTGCAAAGTAACTTGAGTAACAAAAGAGTGAAGCATTGAGCAGAGTGTATGCCCCCACATTAAAGTGATTGCATATACCACAACAAGAGAAATTTCTTTAAGGAGTATACATGCATAAAAAATACAAGAACATTATCACAATGGTATGCCCCCAAGAAGGACAAATCAAAGGATAATGATCAAAAAACACAAAACATGTAAGGGTTCTACTTAACTCTAGGGTTAGTATTCTCTTATGATAGATAATCTATATTGATATGAAGTATATTTTCATTGAATTGTCCTCATCCCCCAAAGAAAGTAGAACCACAATGGAAGAAGGGAACATGTATCTTTTGAATCAACATGGGAGAGTCCAAAAGAGATTTCAATGGTTTGCATCATCCTCAAGTAGATAAAATTGGGGATAACAAATAGAAGAATTGAGAAACAAATAGAAGAAGATTATGAACAAGAAGGAGAAGAGAGAGAATATATGGCACGAATGAAGCTAATCAATAAAATCATTCACCTCCTAATCTTGATCAATTTTTTTTTGGGAAGGTGGACAAGATGCAAGAGGAGAAAATTCAAGCACGGTAGCTAGAGCTACCACAAGTTCCAAATAAGGACCATGTTCTAATGATGGATCACTTTGTTTGTTAATAGGATCTAGGATTAATGCTTGGGAGAATTGTTTAGTTAAATCGTTCTCAACATCAACATATTCATATTCATCACTTTAATCAACATTGTTAGCATGAGCATCATTTTCATCCATCTCTTCATCAAGATTAATAAAAATTGGATCTTTAATAGGAATAGAACAAGAACCATCATTTTTCTTAAGAATTTTTAATCTTGGGGATTTAGGTTGAAATTCCTTTCTAGGGTAAGGAAAAGGCTAGACAAATGGGATCATATAAACATTTGGACTCTGTATGGTTGGAAATGGGTTAAGAAGCAAGTTCACATGACTTAGTAGGAGGTCTCCATCAGTTTTATCTCGCTCAACCATTTCTTTTAGTTTTACCTGAGGGTTGTGAAGGTTTAGGATAAATACACATAGGATTTTTCTCTTCCTCTAAGGAAGGATGAATGGTATAGGGTCTAATAGGTTGAAAGATAGGACATGTTGGGCACTTTCCTTTGTAAGATGAAGGAGGAAGAGCCACATCATACAAAGGAGGAATAGAAGGTGTAGGAAGGAGACCAGGTCCATCATGCGGAGGAGGAATAGGTCTAGGATCTCTAGGCTTACTTGAGTATAATATTATATCATTCTTCCATTTTTTATAAGACTGAAAAATAGAATCACTTCTATGTTTAAGAGGTTCAAATTGTTTATACCAAAAGTAATCAAGATTAACATCTCCATACCTCACCATGGGTTGGTACATGCTATGATTAATTGTTATTATTTTACCATTAAGAGGTAATTTTAAACACTTGTGAATAGGAGAAGGAATCGGTTTCTTGGAAAACAGCTAGCGATGTCCCAACTTCACATGAAATTGATCCGATGTAGGAATGAAAGAAAAAATGGCATCTAACCACTTAGTACCAACCTCAACAGGAAGAGTAATAGAACAAATAACAAGATAAGAGAAACCATCAAAGATATTAATCACATCATATTTATCATATGTTACTTGATGCAATTGTAAAGTATAAAGATATTCTCTAGTTATCACATTCACCATACACGCTAGATCAATGAGCACCTCTCGTGAGAGCATATCTTTGATCATCATAGTGATATATAGTGGGCCATTAGGTTCTTCAATAGCCTCACTAGGAGCAAAGGTAATGTATAGCTCCTTAGGGGGTTTAGGTTTATCAATAAGATTCACCACATTATTAGGCTCAAGACCAACATCATCAAGAGAAAATGCAAGATGTTCACACTCAACCACGAAAGTAAACCGGGAAGGAAAAGGATTAGTAAAGATTTGGAGGTTTTTATTAGGAGGAGATACATATTTAATTCTCATCATTCACACAATCTACATATATGGTATTGTTACCAATAAGGTCTTGAATTCTACTCTTTAAGGAATAACACTTTTTACTTTTTTATGATCAGGCTGATGACAATATTGGCAAAAAGATTTAGAATCATGATAAGATGGAAAAGGTTTGGATGTGTCAATTGGTTTGATGGGAGGAAGTTTCAACACATTTTTATTCAACAATTCTATTATAATTCTATGCAAAGATTTAGAAAGGAGTAAATTCTTTTATTAAATACTTGGATAAGGAGACACACCCATTGTCATGGCTACTACTTGGGTATTATTGTTGTCATTGAACTTGATGAATCCCTTATTTGGTTTACATTTCACAAAAGGTTGTTGGCTACTTTATTCTTATCAATTAGAGCCATTCAAGGAGATTGTTCAAATTGACTCAGTTGAAGATGATAGTTATGAAGCACTTCATACAACTATGTAAAGGAAGTAAACTCAAAAATGAGAATCTTCTCCCTAATGTCTATCTATAATTTAGAAATAAAAATTCTTTGAAAATCATGATCAAGCATAGGATTAGAAAATTAAGAATATAAATGTTTATATCTACCAGTAAAATCAGTCACTTTTTGTTTAACACCTTGCTTACAATGAATGAAATCAGTCAAAGTGTTCTTAGGACCAATATTATTGTGAAATTTTTGAATGATATAATTAGCCAATTCTTGAAATGATGTAATAGAATAAGGAGGTAAAGAACAATACCATTGCAAAGCTTTATCTCTAAAGGTTATAGTAAACAATTTAGCTAAAAGTCTTTGATCATGATCAAAATAACTACACAAAGTTCAAAATATTTTCACATGAGTCAAGGGATGACCTTTTCCATTATAAAGCTCCAATTTAGGGACTTCCACATGTTTAGGGGGGACAACATGAACAATACCATTAGATAATTGGATAACTACATCAAATGTGGGCACATTAAACTTTGATTGGTTCATGGAAGCTATTTGTTGTTGCAAAGATGATACGGTTTGAGCTAGGCTATTAATGGTTATTGTTAGATTCAATGATAGTCCCAAACACACTGAGAGGGGTGGGTGAATCAGTGTCTAAATGGTTAGAAGAATACTTAAACTTATTTATAACTTTGCAACCCAAAACAGTGTACTGGTAAACAAGAATTAATGCAGTAAACAAAAATAGCAGAGACAACATAGAAACACACCATAGCACAAGATATTTTAATGAGGAAACCTAGTGTGGGAAAAACCTTGGTAGGATTTGTGACCCACACTATTTAATCACTGGCCAATGAATAAATACTACTTACAATAGGGGCCTACACATGCAGGAAGGCCAACAGCCTGGAGCGGACTGCTCAAAAGAGTCTCGCTGACTACAAAAATGGATAATTAAATCCAATACAATGTACTACTCAAAACAACATCTCTAATTCTAGGTTCAGTACCATTTTAAGCTCATTGATTAACCAAAACCTTCGTTGTCCACTATATCACCTTATACAATAATTTCCTATTACATCCATCCATCATCATACTACAAAATGACCTATAATATCTCATACATATATGAGTCTTTTACAATATACCAAGTCAGCTTACAAAAGATAATTATATTACAATAAATAAAGTTCATTCCATGTCAGCCTGAATGTTGGTATGCTTTATTTCCAATGTAATTTGAATGCCAGTGTAAGCTCCTATTGGTGTTGGTGTCTGTTGGTGCATGAAGTTTGTGATGCCAATGTATTTAGAAACCTATTGCCAGTTGGTTTCCAGTTGGTTGCCATCAATGAAAACATCAACTATTCTCATTAGAGTGTAGAATGCCAACAATCACCCCCTTTGGCATTGATGGCAACACTCATGAGAAAAATCCAAAACTATTATCCCAAAATTGAAATCCAAAAAATGTGCTCCCCTTGAGCAAGTGATCTCCTCTATACATGCATTTTTGTCTCCACTACTTCCCCTTTGACATCAATGACAAAGGATGTCATAAATAATCAAAAGAGTACAAAATTTTACCTTAAGATCTATAACCAATTGGTTACTATCTAAAAAATGTCTGCCAAAACTAGATTCAAACTCTGCATAAACTTGTTGTCAGAGAGAATGGTCTTAGTCTGTTGGATCATGTCGATGAGATAGTGCATTCATTGCTCTGGTGATCGTTCTCCTTGAACCATTGCCTTAGATAATTCAACTCGATGAGAAATAAGACTGTCCAATTTTGGACCAAGTTTAATTTTGAGTTCCCGAGCTTTTAACCTTATTCTTACCTTCTCTTTCTCAAGTTTCTCCAACTTCTCTTCAAAAACTGCCATTTCCTACTCAAAAACTGATATAAGTCTAGATGAACCTATCATGTTATCTACAATATCATCAATCTCTTTTTGTGTCTTTTGAATTTCCTCATCACTGTCCTCTGTCAAACAGTGAGGTTCACATGCTTGTTTATATAGCTCCTTATACTCCAAAATTGTAGAATTGCGTACTGGTAAAATTGTGTCCATTGTGTCCAAGTAATCGGTAAAATTATTTATAGTGTTCTAAAATAATGTATTTTTTTATTTGTCAACTCTTCCCTTAATAGTATCCTCATTCACGTTATCTATAGTTATTACATTATCAGCAATGAATCTAGACAATGTGTCCAATTTACCTATAGAATCATTAATGTGATCTACCTGACAATTAGGTGCAATCATCTTCAAGATAGGTAATGTGTTATCAATTGCCTTAAATGCTAAGGAATTGCAATTGGTTATCCTCTTGATGGAATCCAATAGAACCTCTATTATGTTCGTAGGTCTAAATTCTCCTATTGATGTGCTCGATTATGCTACGGGTTTCTTCTCAATAGATGTTTGTCCAATTACCTTCACTATTTCCTCCTTATTTCCATCAGATGCTTCCACTTTGCTTGCATTTTCTTTCAGTGGATCTGTCTATGTTTGTACCTCTACCTTTGATGGTTTCTTAGTTTGATCAAGCACCTCTACAACTGTCGGTTTTCAAGATTCAACATGAACCTCTGCCTCAGATTGTTTCTCAGTTTGTACTACTATCGGTTTCTCTGATTTCGATTGCTCTATGTTAGTTATCTTAACCTCTATTGTTTTCTCAGTCTCCAGTTGCTCAGCTTGTGTCGATATACAAGCTTCTTGAGAGTCAACAGTGTGTGTCGGTATCTCAGAGATCTTGTTGTCCTTGACATCATCTTCCTTAACCTCTACATTCTCTTTGTCCACAACAATGTTTATATCCTATGTATCCATATTCATGGTAAAAAGTATTTCTGACTCTGAGTTAGTATCATCATGAGTTATACCTTCAATAGCCATATCTGGTGGATTAGCTTTATGTACCGGAAATGCTAAAGTTAATGGAGGGGTGTCCTAAGCCGGTGGAGGAATGTTATCTATTACTTTTATAGTAGGTACACCACCTACTTTACCTTTTCCCTTATCTTTCTGATATACCTTGAATGTCTTTTCCACTTTTAGTCTCTTTCTTTCCTCTAGCTTTTCCTTCTCAACAAAAGATATGTCTCATTTAAATGTAGTTTCATCTGGAATTTCCTTAATCCTTCCAACCATCAGGCTTACTTGTCGGTGCCCACTAACAAATACAGACTAGTTTGCTTCAGATATAAGCTCATCTATCTCTTCCTTAGAGTTTACTGGATGTACAACTAAAAGTGCTTCAACTTTCAATTTCTTATCCAGTTCCATCATAGATAGTCTTTTAGCTTCCAATCTCATGTATAAATCATTGGGTAATTCATCAATTACTTCTATCAAAACTTTCTTGTAAATATCCAAATGTAAAATAATGCTTTCTTCAATAGTTGCTTTTTCAAAATCCTTAAAAGAATTATACCATTTATTTACATTTACCAGATTACCTTCTTTTGTAATCTCATTCAGTAGATCATCCATTGTGGGGGTAACCGATGTCTATTTCTTCTTTGGTGTAAGTTTCTTCTACAGTTCCCTAGCTACCTGTTGTTTCTTCCTTAATGTCCTAGTCCTTTTGGGTGAAGGAGAGGGTACCGGTGAGGGTTTTCTCTTCCTCCTTTCAACTCTCTTAAACTCCCCTACCTTGCCACAATCAGTGTCAGAAGATGTTACAACTAGTGAAATATGAGATTCTGGTTGCAGTCTTCAAACTCACTAGCTGATATACCACTGATATTCATGACAATTTCCTTGATTTCACTGACCTTCTTAGATGCATCTCTAATAAAATTTTCTCTTCTTTTCCTCCTCTTCTGCATAGATACATTACTCTCAATTATTTCTGCACTACCAAAGAATTTCTCAAATGGTTCCCTTGGTGCATCAAGTAGAGCTTTTGCATATGTCTCTAGAATAGGTAGGTCTACCTCATAACCCATCTTAATAACCCAAATAGTTCTAGGGCTTATTGCTTCCATTGAAGTCTAATCTCGCTTAATGACAAAACAAATTTGTTTGTCATACTTATCAACTATGCTCTGCGGTAATCTCTCTCTTGCTCTCATCTTAGTTTGAAATCTTTTGAAGTAATCTTCAATGTTCTGATCACAGTTAGTGCCCATACCAGTGAAAGCTTCCTGAATTTCTTTGCCTACTAGGATGTCATAACCAAAATCTTTCTGACCTATGTCGGGTATCTCTTTAGTAAAGTATAGCATCAAGCATACTAGTAGGTTCACTAAATGGAAAGTACCTTTCTTATCTCCCTTAATCTTCTTCAAATTGTCAATCGGTTCATCTTTAAGCCATTCACAAACATCAATCTTAGCATTATTGTTCACCATCTCATATGCACTATGAATACAAAGGGTAGAAACTGAATTTAGTCTATTTGCATGTGTTGCTTTATATCCAACTATCATACTCACATATCTCACATTTATATCCTTAACATCATTGACTCTAAGTGATATGCTATCAAATGTGGCTCTGGTTAACTCCATAACTCCCTTGTTAGGTATTTTCTTGGTTTTATCAGGCCTACTACTGGTCGAAGGTAAACCAGTAACTTCCTTAATTGCTTCCTTGGATATCTTGCAAATTGACTCTAACCACATGAACTCTCCATGGACTTTGCTCAATGCAATTCATACAACTTCCTTCAAAAATATGGGAATGTTCAGAATTTCTACAAAACCTAAGTCTTCCACAGTCTGATGTTCAGGTCTAGTTACACCTTGTTCATCGGTAATAAGCTCATTAAATATTTTCTTTAAATCCCCAGTCCCTAGGTCTTCTATCTTGCAATGTATGTAGATTCTAGGGTCTTTCAGCAAATGCGAACCCTTCAGAATTTTTGAAAAAGCTTTGACATAATCATCGTATTTTGCAATCTTAGGGATAATCCTTAACACGGGTCTAAGGCATTTGACTTTTTCCACAATGGTAGGCTTTGTAATAAACTTAGGAACATAAGATGAGGTTTCCATTTTGATAAATACCTCTTAACTGAAGTTCTCTGAATGCCTAAAAGTCACTTCGCAGCTTCACCTTAGAATGCCCTTGCTCAGTTTCACGCTCTCTGATTTTTTGACTACTTGGTGAGTCGAAAATGTGGGATTTCCGATGCTTTATAGCCAAAAAGGTTATTTAAAACCGCATTAAATGCCTGTGGGTTAAGTGAAAACTTAACACATTTGGTAGTAAAGAGGAAATGTATCTGCTCACCATCAACCGAGGGTAGAATGCATGATTTTTAACTTGTTGCAATACCCCCTAATGATTATTCCTTAGTTAGATGAAGAATCTCCTATCGGTGGAGGATTACTCTTTTCTACTGGTGCAGAGACAGTTTCATCGGTTCTCTGATCACTCTTCTTAGTCTATTGTTTTGAAAATTCTTTCTTTACTTCATCTACCTTTTCTTTTCCCTTCAAACTAGATCCTTTATTGTTTGTCGGTGTATTCTTGCTTCTATAGAATTTTGCAATATGTTCAATCTTGTTACATGCATAACAAGTTACATTATTCCTGTAAATAGCCTTTCCATATCCTTGACCGGTTTGTGATCTGCATTGATTAGATAAATGCCCAAATCTACCACAAACATAGTATTTCACATTCATTCTACAATTTTCTGAATTATGACCAACTTTGTTGCATTTGGAACATTGACTGGTGGGTTAGTTATTCTGATTATTTCTAAATCTACACTGATTTTCTCTATGACCAAACTTGTTGCAATTAAAACATTTCTCATTAAATTTATAAGCATTAGGTTGTCTTATCGGTTTACTGTGATCATGATTATTTGCAGTACTAGAACTTTCTCCAAGTTCAAATCCAAGTCCATTTGTATCTCCATCAGGTTTTTGACTTTTCAGCATGTCATCAAGCCTTTCTAAACTTTTCTTGAATTTGTCTTTGTGTTCATTTGCAGTGATCAACTCATTTTCCAGAATTCCAACTTATCTTGCAAGTTCCTCCTTTTCATGTTGCATGTGAATTAGATTTATCTTTAGCATATCATTTTCATGATTAAGTCTCAAATTTTCGTTTGTTGCATAATTAAGTCTCCTAGTCAAGTCTTCTTCATTCTTCTTTCTATCTTCAATATCCTTACATAGTCTCATAGTCATATCTTGTATTTTATTCTTCATATTAATGTTTTCTTGTCTCAACTTATATGTAATGTCTCTAAGAGTGTCCTTTTCATCATCATCATTCTGCATTTTCTCATGAAGTTCATTTCTCTTATTTTGTGCTATAACCAAGTTCTCCTGAAGTCCTTTAATGAATTCCTGTGCAATCCTCAGATCATCTTCAGGTTCGATACTCTTTAATTTTTCTGCATCAAAATCTTCAAGAGCTCCTTCCAACAGTTTTCTTAAGTTCTCAATCTGTATCGGTTTCAGAATCTTCCTCAATCTGTTAGGATTTTGCAAATAGAGGACTAGGCTCTGATACCAATTGTTAGATTCAATGACAGTCCCAAAGACACTCAGAGGGGGGGTGAATCAGTTTCTAACCGATTAGCAGAAAATTTAAAATTATTTATAACTTTGCAACCCAAAACAGTGTACCGGTAAACAAGAATTAATGCAGTAAACAGAAATAGAAGAGACAACATAGAAAAACACCATAACACAAGATATTTTAACGAAGAAACTTGGTGTGGGAAAAACCTTAGTGGGATTTGTGACCCACAATATTTACTCAATGGCCAATAAATAAATACTACTTACAATAGGGGCCTGCACATGCAGGAAGGCCAATAGCCTGGAGCGCCCTGCTCAAAAGAGTCTTACTGACTACAAAAATGGATAATTAAATCCAATACAATGTACTGCTCAAAACAACATCTCTAATTCCAAGTTCAGTACCGATTTAAGATTAGTTGTCAACCAAAACCTTTGTTGTCCACTATATCACTTTATACAATAATTTCTTATTACTTTCATCCATCATCATACTATGAAATGACCTATAAGATCTCATACATATATGAGTCTTTTACAATATACCAATTCGGCTTACAAAAGATAATTATATTATAATAAAGAAAAGTTCATCCCATGTCGGTCTGAATGTTAGTGTTCTTTGTTGCCGATGTAATCTGAATGCCGGTGTAAGCGCCTGGCGATGGTGGTGTCTACTGGTGCATGAAGTTTGTGATGTTGTTGTATGTAGAAACCTATTGCCGGTTGGTTTCCAATTGGTTGCCATCAATGACAACATCAACTATTCTCATTAGAGTGTATAAAGCCAACAGTTACTTTGGTTGATGGGTTGAAATTAGACATGTTGGATTGGGACGGAGGAGTGACACTGTTAAATTGACTCACTAAGATAGGTAGGTATGGGAGATGATTGGGTCACAAATACAAGGCTCATGAAAGGAGGTATAAAACAATATTGATTAGCAATGTTTCCCCCTTGACTAACATGTATAGGATTAAAATTTTGTGCGGAAGTATCCATGATAATGGATTTGAAAGTAGGAACACTAGGCATAGATGTAGCCATAGGAATATAATGATTAACTTGACTAGGTGCTTGAGTTTAACCAATGACTTTGACACAACTTTTCATAGGCATGATATTAGTGTCAACAATATGAGAAAGGCCACAAAACAAATCAAGGCCAACTTTATCACTTTGAACTATTCTTTTTAATTCTTAAATCTATGCGATAACCTCACTCTCTAGGTATTGTTGACTCATCCATTGTTGCAGACTTTCAAATTCATTGTCAATCTTCTCCAATTGGTCAATGGAAACCCTATTTAGTGATTCACCCTCATCACGACAATTATGTAAAGAATGGGGATAAATAACATCAATTGTTGGAATAGAAGAACCATCCACATTGTCATGAAACAAATTATCTAAATTAGGATCCATATAATTAGTAATTAAACCTTGGGAAGCCTTAATTGTGACACTTCTTCTCACATGAATATCATAGGTAGGACTAATGGTAGTAAAACTCATGCACAAAGGAGGGAAATTTGAATTTAAATTTGAAAATTATGATTAAGCAATAAAAAATTTCATATAAAAAGGATTGATTAACCAGTGAATTAAGCAATTTAATTTGTGAATTTGAGAGATAAATTTGCATCTAGATCATAGCATATCAGTCATAAACATTAGATCTGAAAATTGATATGAAAAATTATGCAATCCACATGATGAGTTTTAGAATTATAAATTAGGGTTTTTGTAAATTCAACTACTAAATTTATGTAATTCAATTTCAAAATGACATCTAGGAGGGAAAATTTAAATTTTAAATTAAATGGATAATCATATTTGAAACAATAAATCCAAATTAGACAACCCACAAGCTCAATTTTAGAATAAAAAAATTAGGGTTTTTGTGAATTTAACCTCTAAATTTTTTAAATTCAATGAAAAATTAAAACTTGTAAATATAAATTTGAATTTGAAATGCATAAATATTCAAATCTAAGAACATAAATTAGAAAATAAAGTGTAAGATGTTGTTAGGATTCCCAAAGATACTGAGGAGGGGGGGGTGAATCAGTATCTTGTCGGTTAGTGGATTTCCTGAACTTATTAAATGAAATGCATTCCAAAACAGTGCACCGGTAAACCCAAATTAATGCATTAAATAAGAGTAATAAACACAACATAGAAAAAACACCATAACACAATATTTTTGGCGAGAAAACCTGGTGTGGGAAAAACCTCGGTGGGATTTGTGACCCACAATATTCGCTCACTGGCCAATAAGTGAATATTACTTACAAAAATGGGGGCTTGCACATTCAGGAAGTCCAATTGCCTAGAGCTCACTGCTCAAATACAAAAGAAGTCTCACTGACTTACAAAAATGGATTATATAAATCCAAGATGATGTATTGCTACAAAAAGCATCTGCTATGCCATATCCAGTACTGGTTTAAGCTCTTGTAATAATCATAAACCTTACTTCAAAGTCTGCCTGAATATTCGCACATGATATCCATCTACATATTTCTATTATAAATGTTCTACAAGATCTCATACTTATATATGAGCCTTATTACAATATGCCTTGTTGGCTTACAAAAAGATATTACAATTAATTACATGTTGCAATAAACAAAATCTTGTTGGCCAAGGTGTCGGTAATCAATCTTTTCGATGTCGGTGAACTGTATGCTGGTGAACTGTATGCCGGTGTAGAGTCTCCCGGTGCCGGTGTCATATGATTGTAAAGTTTCCATCAATGACATTGCCTTCAATCACCTACAATTTCTCATTTGAGTGTGAATTTGCCAACAATCTCCCCCTTTGGCATTGATGGCAACACTCATGAGAAAAAGCCACAAAGTGTATACAAAAAGTGTTGTCCAAAAAACTATCAAAACTATGTTACCAAAATTATGTCACCAAAACTGTCTCTTCAAAATTGAGTGCTCCCCCTAAGAAGATGATCTCTTCTGCCATATCCTTTTTCTCATCCCCAACTACTCCCCCTTTGGCATCAATGACAAAGATTGTCATTCAATGTCAATTAAGTGTAGTTCCTAACTGGTTCCCTGTAACTGATGGGTTACAATCTGATAAATATCCATGTTGGCATTTTTGATGATTATGTTGTGATTGTCATTGATGGACACACACTTGCTTTGAGATCGCTTTTTTAAGTATGAGTTATGCTCAACCAGTATTTGTTTCAAACTGGTATTATGTATTTTAGGCTTTAGACTATCAGTGTTTTCTAGAAAGTGTTTACCAATCTCAAGAGGAATGAAAAGCCAAGTGGTTCGAGGATCTCAAGCGGAACGAAGGAATTAAACCAACATTTATCATTTTCCCAGTCTTCATTTTAACAACTGGTACTCGGTTTAATATTTGAATTGGTATTACTCTGTGATGAGTTACCAACCGGTAATCAGTAAAATTGTATGAACCGGTAATACTCTGTGATGAGTTACCATCTGATATTATTTTTGCGATGAGTTACCATCCACTGACACTTTGACGGTGATTTTGTGTCATGTTTCCAAATGTCTAAGGTTTTAGTGGTCGTTAGGGTTTTGTGTGGTTGATGAAGTTTTAGCATGTGCAATCATAGAAGAAGATTAGGTCTGTGTGAAGAAACAGAGTGTGAAGAGATTGAAGACTGAAGTAATGCTGAAATGCATTAACAATGAACTATCAAGGATCTAACCAAGCATACTGTGCTAGTATTTAGATCACTCACTTGTTGATTACTTACATCTTTGACAAGTCTGTAACACTTAACCGGGTAGGCCTGGCAAAGCTTTTGTAAATCCTCTAACAAGGTGGTTCACAACTATGGATCTGAAATCCTCTCACAAGGTAGTCTTTAATCGGACTTGTCTCCTAAGAGAGATTGAGATTCCTAATAGGATCTGTTCTAGTGAAGAACATTGTATGAACTTAACCGGTCTAACCTTAACTGGTCTGGTTACTATTCTGCAAATAGTTACTTGTGAGTTTCATCTCACCGTGGTTTTTCCCATTTGGGTTTTTACGTCAAAATCTCTTGTGTTATGGTGATTGTGCTTATATGGGTGAATGCCTTATTTGCTGTTTTGTTTGCATTTGTGTTAACTGGTTTGTTAGTAAAACTATTATACTGGCTTACTACTAAACTGTTTAAGTGTTTGAGTTCACTAATTTTTGCTATACTAATTCACCCCTCCCCTCTTAGTATTCATCAATTAGTATCAGAGCCAACCTTTCTATAAGTTTAACCACTTGGAAAGAGATATGGGGGAATACATTGTGAGGGAACTTACTCATCGGCTCACTCAGACTGAGAAAGCCTATGATGAACTAAAAGTCAAGTATAAGGCCTCTCTGGCAAAAAGAAGAGAGCATGCTGAGAAACTGATGGAGCTTATTGAAAATAGTTCCTCTGATGAAGTGGACATGGAAGCCCTAGTTGAAGAAGTTGAAAAACTTGAAATTACATATGTTCCCAATATGATGTCTAATAACATCAGCACATAATGCTAAAGGTAAGGAAATAGGCCCCAAAGAATAATTTAGCTCTACAAAAGTGATCCAAAGGTAATAGTGAGGTGGGAAGGTGTAGTTGTCCTTAGCATAAAAAGATAAGCAATGGTAGCATCAGAGGAGTGTGGAGGGCATGAGACTCCCACTCAAAAGAGGTGCCTCTAAAAGCAAGGAAAAAGTATGTAGATATAAATTATATGGGGGTAAACACTATGTCCTTGATGAATAATGATGTAACAATATGATCTCAAAATGGGGAGGGCGTGATGCTCTCCAATATGAGGATATTCAAAAGAAAGTTTAAGTCATATGATCTAAAAGGAATAAAGCTCTTGATTTAGGGATATGAGAAGGAAGTCTCAAATTATATTGTGAGAGGCATGATGACCTTGATGTAAAAATATGGAAATGAAATTTAGATATATAAAAGATATAATCTATGTATATAAATACAAAAAATACTTAAAACAAAGTATTTTAATTCATCTAGACTTTGTATGGACTTACTATTGAACTAGATTTGAATAATCTATGTGAAATAAACTATTTATTCAATTGAAATAGTTTGAAATAATTCAAAATTAACTTCAAACTAAAAGAAAGATGGCAGTGATATATAAATAGAAAATAAATAATTTCTTTCACCGGATATTTTTCTCTAGCATTTGCTCTAGGTGTGATCATTTCCTATCGCTTTGCTCTAGGTGTGATCATTTCCCTATCCATGAATCTATGTTTTGGTGCATAGATTTTATCTTCAACTAGCACATTTTTGCTTCTTAATTTATTAATAGTATTTACACTACATGTAGAGAGTTTCTAGATTGCTAGTGTACACATTCTCCCAAGTTAACCCTCAAAAAGTATTCGTTTTATAGATACGCGAAAGATTGGTAAGTAGCAAGAAATCTTGAAAATGCCTTAGATGAATATGCTGAAGGTTCAATGTTCCTGTGTATGCCATATTCAAATCTCATCGCCGTCAATCTCCTTTCTATTTCTTGTGACATTTTTCTTTTCCTGTTCTCGTTTACTTTGATTGTGAATTTGACAATTCAAAAGTTTTTTGGAATATAGAGGCTTGACAATCCAAAATTTTGTAGACAATGTAAAAGAGGTGACCGTGTTTGCCAATCAAAATTTTTTATGGTTCAATGTTCCTTCTTGATGGCATGAGATGAATTGCAACCAAGAAAAATCTTTCGAAGTATTCTCACATGGAATAGAAAATTCCACACTAGATTATATCTCCATTTAAAACTGAGCGACATACCTGCTGAATTCCACACTAGTACTTGTCAATGAGTTGTACAAATTCGCCAGCACTTAGATATGTCATGGTACCATTTAATTTACCTGTGTAAATTATTGTATAATGAAATATATTATTATTATTTAAAATTTGTATTTCCAAAATTTATTTTTCTTCTCCTTTTGTTAACAAATTACACATTATAATGTTTATAAAAAGCATCATTTTTAAATTTTAGTTTTAGTTTTATTTATTTTAAAGTATATTTAGGAGTATGTAAATTTAGTATCTTGTTTGTTTGTTTGTTTGTTTGTTTGCTTGTTTTAATTTGCTGTCTTGTTTGTATTATTTTTGTTTTATTTTAGCATCTTTGTTCGTAATATTTTTGTTTATTCAATTTACAAATATATTTATATACATATTTAATTAGGATTCTTATTTAATTATACATCTCATATATTCTTCTTTTATATTTTTTAGGTGTGATTGTTATCATGTTTATGTCACATGGACATAATCAGTAGGGAAATTCTTTCTCACCAAATTGAATCCACCTCACTAAATTTTTATTGATCTAATTCAAAATTTTGACCATTATGTATCTATTTACAAACTTATTTACTTGAAATAAGACCTAGGTTGGTATATTTAAACATAAGCTCTAAAACCATAGGATACAAAATAATGGAGTATCAAGGATTCATAATGCATGGTCATTAGAGCATCAAATTCACATTTAGCAAAGGCAAATAACATATATAGTAGTTTGGATCAACATCGCAATGTATAGATATTATATGGCTATTCATTCAATTATTGTGAATAGAAAAATATATGGGTTTAAATAAAGTGAGATGAAACAAAGTAATTCATTCCTAGCTCAACAAGCTTCCATTTGTACTCATCAACATCATCATTTATTAAAATATGCTAATTGTTGGTACTAATGTTTTCTAGTATCATTGTTATATTCTATTTGTTTTCTATCTTGACAACATATGTCTGGATCAACTTAAGTGTCATGTGTGTAAACAGAGTTGCATTGTGGGCTTTCTTAGAGTTTTTTATTTAATATATTTGTTTTTTTTATAGTTTCATCAATATTATAGTTCATCTTCTATGGCTTTATTTATATATCAATATTTATGAAATTATTCTTAATATTTAGAAATTGTTATGCTCAATAAGTATCCATAGTTCAGGTTTGATCACACATAATTGTATATTGAACTTTCTTTTAAGTTTTTAATTTAATAGATGTATTTATTTATAGTTTTCTCAACACTACAATTAATATACATTATTTTATATATGTATATAGACATTTAATTGATCTCAACAAATAAGTATATATATGAACATATTCTCATGGTTTAGGTGCAATATGTTGGTGTTGGAAATAAGCCACACCTAGACTGATGATGGACTGGTCCAAGAGGGGCTAGTAACTTAGTGGTAGAGCACTCCAGCAGGGTATGGAAGATCCTAGGTTTGAGTCCTACCTGGTCCATGTCTCAACATGGTATCAAAGCCAGGTCCAGTCTAGGAGCCCCAAGCACATGAGAGATGTGAATTAAGAGGGGGTGTTGGTGTTGGAAATAAGCCACACTCGGACTGACGATGGACTGGTCCAAGAGGGGCCAGTAGCTCAGTGGTAGAGCACTCCAATAGCATATGGAAGGTCCTAAGTTTGAGTCCTAGCTAGTCCATGTCTCAACATAGTATTAGAGCTAGGTCTAGGCTAGGAGGCCCAAGCACATGAGAGGTATGGCTTAAGGGGGGGTGTTGGTGTTGGAAATAAGACACACCCAGAATGGCGATGGACTGGTCCAAAAGGGGCCAGTAGCTAAGTGGGTAGAGCACTCCGGCAGCATATGGAAGGTCCTAGGTGTGAGTCCTAGCTGGTCCATGTCTCAACAATATCAAAAGAGATTGCACAAAGATCAATTTTGTTTTAAACTTAAAATTTCCATACATTATTCATTAATAATGGCAATCATTTATTAGTTATGTTATGCAATAAAATTGACAAGCATATCATTATTAATATGATAATAAGAATATGATATATTAAGTATTCAAAAGATTTATATGATATAGTTAAAATTGATTAATAATATGAAAGTTATTGTCCAAGGGGTTGAGCTTAATTGGTTAAAACATTGGGTTCTCATTGTGGAGATCCAAGTTCAATTCCCAATAAGGATATCTGAAATGAATTCTAAGTTGTGACTCTTGGCCTTCCATAAAAATGGGGAAGGTCTAGGGTCAATCTAATCAAACATAATAATAATAATAATTCAAAATACTACGGCTTCGGCCTATTGCCTACCAAACAAAAATAATAATATGAAAGTTATTAATTAAAAACCTATGATTAACATCACAATATGGTTAATTTTTATATTCTTTGATAGGTCTAGGATTTATTTAATATATTCATTATTTTTTATTTGTTATTTCCAATTTTTATAATTTTGGTTTGCAATAGATAGTATCACTAATAATTTTATAATGAAAAGAATACAATGAAAAAGTTTCTAATTTAATGTGAACAATTACTTTAGTATTTTAAACCAATGAGTAAAGTGTGTACCCAGTAGATATGTACACAGATATGGGGAGCTAAAAAGTGGTGAGACATTTATATTCTCTAAAAGATGTTAACATTCTAGAAAACATAATGTGTCTGTGTTATAATGGATGTGTGTTAAGTGCTAACAAGTTTTTTAATAATGCAAGCATAGTATAATGCTAATGCATTCTACTTTAAGCCAACAAAATCTTTTCCTTAGGTTTTGAACAAAGATGAATTTACCAATCCTAAGGGTTAAATATACAAATTGGATATCCAAGTGCATTTTTTATTAAAAAAATATACAAATGTCGAGTAACCTCTCCATCAAATTCACATATTTTAGGAAAAGATTTTGAAAAAACATTAGTATGACACCAAGCTCCACCTTAGCTTTCTAACCATATAGTTTTTATTTTTTATTTTTATCTTTAATACTTTTAGTAATTTTTGTGTTTTTAACCAAAATATGTGTATTAGTTTTGCTATGTAAATCAGGGAAAACATTAAGAAACCCCCCCTTGGACAAGGTGTAAAAACCTGGCAAAAATTGTATAACTCCCGAGAAAAATTTTAATTTTACTAGCAAATTTTTGTGGTTTACAGAGAAAAATAATAATCTCCATTGGCGAATTAGCCGTGATCACTCAAAGTTTGTGAAAAATCTTGGTGAATTGTAATGTTTTTAAAACCCAAAAAATATTTGCATGGGCAAATTGTAATGTTTTTAAAATGAGAAAAATATTTGCATTGGCGATTTCAACCTATTTTCAAACCATAAAAATAAAATATTGGCGATTTCAAGCTATTTTCAAACCATAAAAAAAATATTAGCGATTTTAAGCTATTTTCAAACCATGAAATTTTTTTTTTGGCGATTTCAAGATATTAACTTTAAGTCATTAAAACACGTGGCACACAGTTGTCAACTCTCTACCTAGAAGACTATCCATTAGGGCATCTCGTGACCTAGCGACAAGCCCTTACGACTCTCTCTATCTCCAACTTGCAAGATAAAAATTCTAAGCCTTCGTAACCTCGAGATCTAGCGACTGAGGGAAACTGAACTGCCACTCACCAATTCTTGACCACAAAATGTTAAGTCCTTGTCACTGTAGCGACTTGGAGATAGTGGTAACTTTAACCCTTGTCACGTACTCAACAACATAAAATTGTTTATTTCTTAATTGCTAGCACTTCACTCACAAGCTCCCGACTTGATCAGGTCTTGAGACATTTAACTTCGCGAGCTGGCGATAACCATTAAACCTAACCATAAATTGTCTAGTCGGTAACTCGTGACCTAAAATGCTAACATTAAACAAACATGAGAGCTAGCGACAACTATGTAAAATGAGTTACTCACTAACTCTCGTAGCTATAATGTATGACATTAGACCAACTCGAGACCTCGCGACCAAAGAAATTTCATTAACAATCTCTAGCTCGGTAACATAAAATGCTAACACCCAAAAAACTAGAGACCTCGCAATGTAAACCCAAACCAACTTGTTGCCCGCTCGTGGCTTGATCACATCTTTAGACATTTTACCTCGCAAGCTGGCATGGATGCTAACTCATTCCAAAGGAACTAGTTTGAAGGTTTCTCCTAAGTCGAGGTTGATTAGACAAGCAAGGACAATGGTTTCAGAGGCATAAAAGGATTTGATAGCTTCTGAGTTAGAGATGGGAGATCATGGATTTCTCTAAGAAATAAGAGCTCAAGTTTCTTGTTGTCAGGGATTCTAAAGCAGAATTTGTCCAATCAAGGAGGAATAAAATTAGAACAAAATTGTTCACAATAGATGAGCCTTAGTAGGATGCAGTGGATTTGATAGGCACGATGATGACTTCTAGAGTCTACAGTCATGTTGAAAACCACTAAAATGATGATTTTTCAGGTGAATGAGCATCACCAAATGAAGTGTGAAAATGTTATAAATACAATGGAGTGGTGACTTAATTGGTAGAAGAGAAAATAAACCTTTTTCATTTTCTGAGAGTGGTTTTTTACCCCAGAAAGGAAGATGGTGTTTGAGCAGGATCATGCATGGAGTGGTTGTGTGCTTTGTGATACCAGATGGGTGTGTTTTTGTTTTCTTCTAGGTGAGTTTGTTTGTTTTCAGAGGGGTTGTGAAAGTGAGAAGGATTGCTAGAGGGGGTGTGAAATCCTTTTCTTGTCAAGAAGGGCCAAGCATGGCACATCCTTTGCTTCTACTCTACCATAGGATGGCAAGGGGTTTGAAGAAGTAGCCCACAGAGGAATGAAAGAAGGATTTGTTTGGGTGGAGAGTGGCAGCCAATCATCTTTGTGACAACGTGGAAGCTGCGACCCCTCCCCAACAGATTACATTTACCTTAAAGCTCCTGTTTCCACTTTCCCTGATCGTGGGCATGAAGGCTCGAGCTCCTCTTTCCATTTTCTCTATTCCTAGGCATGAAGGCTTCCTCCTCAATTTGGTAACGTCTGTTGGATAGAACGTAACATCTCACATTCCATCTGAAATGAAGGCATCAGGGCGATAATGGCATGGCTCAAGTAGTTTTGCAAGTTGTATAGTCATTAGGGTTCCTTTTCTGCTTCGAGTAGTGATTCTAGACTCTAGGTGAAGGGAGCAAGTTGTATACTATATAGTCATTTACAGAGAAAATTGAAAGCATTTAGTGTCAAGCTTTGTGCAGGTTCTTGAAGGAGTTATATATAAATTTATTTTGTGCACAATTCTATCTCTTTCAAATGATCAAAATCATGAGATTTAACTTTTTTTATTTGTTGCAATGTTATGGTGTATGTAATTTTTCATTTAATGCTTCCTAATCCTATTATGCCCAAGAATGAAAAATTTATGTTAGTCTGGAATCATATTAAGGATTCACCTCATTATAATTGGTGGGCAGATTATAGATATTCATAGAACACCTCCATATATATTACATAAACATCCATAGCATATAAAATCATAAGAGTATTAAGAATGAAAGTATTAAACACCACAATAGATAGGAATACAACATAATTAGTAAAACATCAAGACAATAGACCAGTGCCTTATCCTAGGGCATAGAGTCACTTACAATTCAAGACAACTTGATAATAAACTTCAATAAGATTCATTTGTAGATAAATATTAATGAAATTATGAATAATGCCATTACATACACAACCCAGATTCATATGTAAACTGAAAAACCCTTTACCATTCAATTCACAGTGAAAACATAAATTCAACACAAAGAAAATTATGTGAAGATCTCAAAATACAAATGATATTGATATTATATTCATAATGATATCAGAAAGTAAATTCAAAATGTGATTCAACTATTCACTTATCAAGTTCTTGAACAGTTGAGCTATTATAACTATATAAGAGTTTTCAAGTTCAACATCAATAAAAGTGGCCAACTAGCCATCTCTCTGTACCGATCAAAAAGAAAAATTGGTCATCCCTCTCAAATTAATCTTGGAATCCTTTTATAAGATGAAGATTCAACAAGCTTAGGATTACTGTGAGGAATCTTGGGTAGCAACCTCAACTTGAGATTTCTTCTTTGGCTTTAGCATGGCTTGCCACCTGTCCACCTCTTTGTCTGTTGGCCAACTGAATGCCTTTACCTCTTCCAAATTTGCAACTGAATCTGTCCATCTGGCATCTGTAACTGCCCTGGACTCAACAATAAACTTTACATGGTCAACCTCAACCTTGAACAATGAATCAAGCATACCGTTAAGGAAATCAACATCAACCTATTCATTTACATGGTTGATTATTTCTTCTTGCTCTAGAATCAAATCAAATTCGTTGGTCCAATGAGAAACTGATTTCAAATCTCCATTACTACCATAAATTGAAGGCACCAATTTACTATAACCTTCCCCAAATGTCTACAATTTTTCATTTATAAGCACATCCTTCGCTGTGAAAAATGCATAAGCAACATTCATTACCTCCACCATGTCTTTAGTGTCACTGATCTTGGGAGGGAACTCATCACTATACATCATTGCAGTATCTAGCTTATCCATTAATCTGCTTCTTCCTGACCAAACATTGAACAAAGGTCCAAGAAAAGCGACAGCCTCTGAGGATGTTTTAATTGCCTCTTTCAAAGAAATGTGCAAATCATGCACTACCATCAATTTTCTTTTCAATACATTAATCCCATGTTTCAAAATTGCTGACACAATAGAGATAGCCTTGAAATTTTGTTC
Source organism: Cryptomeria japonica (assembly GCF_030272615.1). NCBI lineage: Eukaryota > Viridiplantae > Streptophyta > Pinopsida > Cupressales > Cupressaceae > Cryptomeria > Cryptomeria japonica. The sequence goes on from NC_081409.1 coordinate 821,944,214, forward strand.
CTTTTCAATCTTTTTAATTTTCCTTGTGTATTCCTCCATTTTTGTTGCCACATTAGCTAGTATTTCTTATACTTGTTATGTAATCTGTATTGGAGGGGGCTCATTTGCAATGTTTTCTTTCAACTCCACTAACTCTTCCTCTAGAGAGCCTTTCTTCATCAGTGTCTCTTTATATTTTTTAGACAATGCAATCAATTGGCTATATGCTTTTGTGTATCTTCTTGACAAATTCTCTATTTTTGATAAATTCATGAAAGAAACTTGAGTAAAAAATGAGGCAATCTCTGTGTCAGTTGTGTTTAGCAAGTTCCAAATCATTCTGTCAGCTTTCTTTTCTACTTGGATATTTAGAACGTGGATATTTTGAGTGGAAGGGGCCAAAGACCAAGCAGCAAGTGTCTTTGACTTAGGATTAAATCATGATCCTCTTATTACATCTCCAATTTCAAATTCAATTTTAAACATTGGGTCCTCTTGCTTCCTAATCTGATCAATAATTAAAGTATACTGGATATCCTTGTCAAGAATCATAATCATACCAGTACTCTTAATCAATTGTCTTGCCTGTTCCATAGATATTTGCTCCATATCAGGATCATATTCCTACAATGCCTTGATGATCTCCTATTTCTTTTCTTCATTTGCTTCCTCTATGATCAGATTTTGTCTTAATTGTTTTTGTTTCAATCTTGTCAAAAAACTTTTAAATTCATCTAACTTAATAAAGTCATCATCTTTCATGAACTCATTTGACAACATCACATGCTCATCAAAGCCTTGAGCAAGGGCTTTGTTTGTTTCTCCCTGTCCTTCATTCTACTCTACTTCTTTGAGATGTGTCCTAGTTCGATGAAAGTATTGTCCTTGTTCTGTAACAATTGCTCTAGCAGGGTCTCTCCTCACAATTGTACCGACCTCGTTGGTTTTTTGTTTCTTTGCAGCTAGGGTAGATTGAACTTCATCCCAACTCTCTACATCATCAGCAGACACACTAAGTGGCCTCTTGCCATGTGAAGAATCTCCATCTTGGGGGTCTTGCTGCTGAGTAGTAACTTCTTCCATCAAGGTTTCATATAAACTCAGTATTTTGTTAATCCTCTCTAGGTACGGGCTATTAGGGCAAAAACCTGAGACACTAGGGTCAGCAGCCTTCAATTCTGCTTCAACTCTCATCAAATTTTTCCATTTTCTTCTCATTTCTTGTACTTCATCTTTTCTCAGCAAATTTTAAGCCACAACTTCATCATCCAATGGTTCAGGGTCCTTTATTGTGGCCCAAGGTGTCATTTTTGGCATTGCAACTTTAATAAATTGTTTTGGATCATAGAATCTAGACACAACATTAACCAACCTATACTATTTAAGGAAATTGTTTACTTCATCAAAGGAACTCCTACCAATGGTAAAATTAGATGCAACCCAAAGCCTAGGAAGAAGAGAACCCTTCCTATGTTTATCAAGGTATTCTTTTTCAACTAGGGTCAATTGCCAGATAAACTTCATACAAGCAATCCTAATTGGAACAAATTTTGTAAAATATGGGGAGGTTGAGGACACCCATAGACTCTGATCACAGTAAAGTTATCAAAAAAAAAAAAGTCTCCCTAGTTATGTGAAATAGACCAGTTTGGAACAAACTGGTAAGGTCTCAAAACTCTCTTAACATTAATTGACAATTGTTCCCTATTTATTCCTAGCATTTCCATAATTGGTGAAACAATCTAATTTTCAAAGAAAAGGAAAGAAGAATAGGGAGAACTATTGTCCCAAACCTGGATCCATCTTTGTATTGGCATTAAGACATTGAATTCTTCTTTGAAAAGCTCTAATTCTTTATCCACAAACTCAACATTATAGAATAAGATTAAATGCATCAGTAATGAATAATGCTTGAATGTAGGGCTAGGTGCACCACCCTGAATTTCAACTAGAGCATTATGAATGTGTTCAACCACATAGCCCACATAATCATAATCTTTGTTAACATATGGGTGTTGAATGTTCATAGCCATCATCAGTAATTCAGCTGACACTGTTGAATCTCCATCAAAACCCAACACTTTGCATAATCCATAGATTATACAATGCATATAATGGTGGAAAGGTGTGATGTCAAATAGTGGTTTGATACTCTCTAGAATTATAATCGACTTCCTATTCACCCTAGGCATGTATCTGGGGATTGCATGCTTCTTGATAACACCTTTGTATTTGTCATAATCCTCTGCAATCCACTCCAGATCTATATCTATACATGCAACACCAATAATCTGGAAAGCTTCAACAAAGCTAGCTCTGTTAATTGAAACTAGGGTAGACTGGTTCTTTCCTTTGATTACCCTAGATACTGGGCAATAGCGTTTGGCCAACTCTTTGATCAAATCCACATCAACATACACATCTAGCACAATTAACTTTGCCATATTTAAATCCCAAGGGTTTGACATTGGGACACCCTTAACCCTATTATTCCAGAAATAATTAAATAGAGCAGAACTAGTCATATTAATCATGGTAGGGTTTTTGCATTAGCTCCATAAATCTTTCCATGCCAAATCATTTGTATTCAAAGCAATGGAAGTCCCTAGCATCAAATCTACAAATTCATTTTTATATTTCTTAACCATCTTTTCCTCACTGGCAGTGGCCTTGGAACCTCTAGGTCCTCTTTCTCCACTTGTCATGGCCTTGGGCTTGGGCTTGGGCTTGGAAGCTCCAGTTCCACTCTTTGACTGGCTCATTTTAACTACAAGAGAAAAACTTAACCAATTTTCTAAAATTTTCCCACACCCAACACTCTAAATTCTCCAACGTTGTTGCAGAGCTCAATTCACTGGATTACCTCAAAGATAGAATGCATTAATGCAATTATACAAAATCTTGGCTCGACCATGCAATTTATGGTATTTGGGCATTGTCACTTCTCTCAAGTCTCAAGTCTCATTAATTGCTACACTTGTATGAACTAGCTGCAGTGGCATTAATTCAAATTTCAAACTTCAAAGCTGAAGTACTCGAGCAAAATTTGAATTCATGCCCTTCTATTTGATTGTGATTGCCATTCAAAACTTTTACAGAACCTGGCAAACAAGTCCACGTGTTAGCGAGTTAGTGACAATGCTACCAAATCCTCTTAATCGCAAGCTTGCAACCCCTTTTATGAATCCTCAAATAATCTCACAAGTTAGCAACAGTCATTGATCTTCATCAAGCCCTTTAGTCACAACCTTGCAACAACAATTGTAATGTTCTTTCTTTACCTGCAAGTTGGCAACCACTGCAAATCTAACAAAATAATTTATTTCATCGCAAGCTCGCAAATAGAAACTTAACTTGACTTAAACCCTTACAATCCTGCAACAACAAGACACTTAACCATCGTCGCATGCTCTCAACACTTTTTGACTTAAGACTTACAAACTCGCGAGCATGTGATGACCACAAAATCAGACCAAAACTTACTTGTCGCTAGATCACAACTTAAAATGCTAAAAAACTTCAAAACCTTCTAGCAAGCGATGCAACCAACTAAGCTGTGATACCAACCATATCGTGTGATCGCAAATTAAAATGACTTAACTGCGAACACCTCGCAATCTTGCGATAACATAAAATCACACCCAATCGCAACCTTGCAACATAAAATGGTATTTGGGTGCCGTCACTTCTCTCGAGTCTCATTAATTGCCATTTGTGGTTTGCCACACTTGCATGAACTAGCTAGTGTGGCATTAATGCAATTATACAAATGTCAAAATCTCGGCTCGATCATGTAATTTATGGTATTTCGGTGCCGTCACTTCTCTCAAGTCTTATTAATATTAATTGCCACACTTGCATGAACTAGCAGTAGGTACTATGGCATTTTATTGGTGATTTCCATTCAAAACTTTTACAAAACCCAACAAACAAGTCCACTTGTCAATCCCAATCTTTAATCGCACACTCGCAACCAGTTATAACACTTTGGAAAGGAACCGGTGAGTTAGCGACAATGCTACCAAATCCTCTTAATCACAAGCTTGCAACCCCTTTTACGAATCCTCAAAGAATCTCGCAAGTGAGCGACAACCGTTGATCTTCATCAAGCCCTTTAGTAGCAACCTCGCAGTAACATTTGTAATATTCTTTCTTTACCTGCGAGCTGGCGACCACTGTAAATCTAACAAAACAACTTATTTCATTGCAAGCTCGCAACTCAAAACTTAACTTGACTTAAACGCTTATGATAACGCGACAACAAGACACTTAACCACCATCACATGCTCGCAACACTTTTTTACTTAAGAATTACAAACCCACGAGCATGCAATGACCACAAAATCAGACCAAAACTTACCTATCACCAAATCGCAACATAAAATGCTAAACAACTTCAAAACCTACAAGAAAGTGATGAAACCAACTAAGCTGTGATACCAACCACATCACATGATTGCAAATTAAAATTACTTAACCATGAACACCTCACAACCTTGCGATAACATAAAATCACACCTAGTCGCAACCTCGCAACATAAAATGGTCAAGTGCAAAACATCTTGCGAGGTAGTGACAACTAAAATCTCCCAGTACTCACAAGCTCGTGACTTAAAGTGACTTGATGATAAAGGACCTACAAGCTAGCAATAACCATAAAATCTCAAGACTTTTTATCTCTTGACCGCAACGACCCAGTGAGTACCAACAAAAATTAATGTTTTATGTTAATTTACCGTCATAAACAGGCGCGAGTAGTGGCACACAGACCATTCATGACTTAGTACTTACTCGCTAACTCTCGTGGCTATAATGCATGGCATCAAACCAATTCGAGACCTTGCGACCAAAGCAATTTCATTAACAATCTCTAGCTCACTAAAATAAAATCCTAACAATCAAAAAACTAGAGACCTCATGATTTAAAACCAAACCAACACTCGCTAAGTTTCCACTTAAATTGTTAAACATGAAATTTATCTGCAAATTAGAGATGAAACATTAAACATGTCTGACCAACCATTTGACCACACTTGACGTTGACATGGACAAATAAAGAGAGGAGAACTCAGATTTTCAATGCATGACAACTTCGGTTTACTAGCCAACTAAGACAAAAAACAAGCACAAAACCCTAATCGGCATGAACATCATGTTAAGCATGTAATATAGAACAATAGAAAGGTTCTAGCAATAACAGTTATGCAATATGAATAATTTTATGGATCTTGTGACACAAATTGTTGCATTTCATGTTCAACATAATGTGGAACCAAATACCAATTTACTAATAATTCATTTGTTTACTAATAATTCAAATTCACAATTAAAAATATGAAATAAGTATCCATTCTGATTGACAAATTCAAGGAATACAATATCAAAAATCATCAATGACAACTATAATATTGCAATTTTGCAAATTGAAATTGTAATATGACTCAAGAACTATAGTATAATTATAAATACCTGTAAACTGACTACTAATTCACTTTAGTGACTCACTCTGAGGCTTCCATGTCCCAAATGGAGTCAAGATCCAGAAACTAACTAGTACTTACATGTTCATCTTCATTCTGAGTTGGGTATTCAAAAATGTCTTCGTCTTCATGTTGACTCTGAGTCTATGATCCATCATATTTATTTGTCTTAGCACTAGCACTAGCAGTAACACCACCAGCTTTTACAGGTTGCACACCCCTCATCTTTCATGCATGGAATTCTAGATTGCTAGTGCCCTATCATATGGAAAATCTCTAACATTATACTGGGTTACAAACAACCTCAAGCAAGTTTCCAAATTCTTGTCTAATTTGTTTTTGATCTTTGATTTCAAAAGCCCTAATGCATTGAAAACTCTCTCATCTTCCACCGACCCCAATATCATTGTCTGACATAAATCAACAAGTTTCAAATATTCTGGTATTGCAATACACAATGCTTCACTTTGATCTATCCTTTTCCAAAGCCTTGTGATTGATCCAAGTTCAAATGGATTCTCCAAGTTAACCAACTGGTGTTTCATAACCAATGCAAACTGTTTACATTGTTTTCTAAGATGATATGAATTTAAAAATTCTTCTATTGGTTGTCCATTGCAATATGCATCTTTTGAAAATGTCAATATCAATTCCTCTAGTTTTTTATGATACATCTTTGTGTCATTTGGATTATCTCCAATTGAATGCCAAAATTGAGGATACGCATAACCCATGGCTTCAAGTATTTCTTCTCTAGGGAATCTTTCACGAATCTCAGTTGAAAGTTCATATGGAATAGACTTCAAATTATCACTAACAAATTTAACAATCCTGTCAAAATCTTCCTTTTTAATTAGTAGTGCTCTACCTCGCTTTCCCATCTTAGATTGGTGCATTGGTATCTGAAATCCTTTTACAAAGACACATAACTCATTTTTTGTATTGAAATGTAAAAAACTTTTCAGCATGATTCAAATCTATAATTATCTACAACCTAAGAAAATTTGGGCTTCTCCCTGTTAGATCTGAATATAGACCATCTAGGCTCAAGCATGTCATTTTACGTAGAGTGTTATACTCATTGATATACATAATTTTGTCTTGGGATTTCTTAACAAGTTTGTTCATTGAATCCAGCATGGGGAGAAGACTAGCTAAATTTAATAGTCTCTATATCACTTAACTTATGTAAGAGATCAGGAGCTTTGTCTACTGTGAGGTGTTGCTCATACATTAGTCCAATCAAGGATTGATATTCTATTAGAACTTGTTCCGCTGGTCTGTGCAAGGAGATCCATCTGGTCTCAACATCTTTGAGAAGCTTGTTTCTTCCTATTACTCCCTCAGCAAAAATCTAAAATTCTGCAAAACGTTTAGGACTTCGGCAAAAGTATGAGTTGAGCTCGTGGACCAAATCTTCAACTTTTGACACTTTAGGGAAATTTCTTACAATTCTATATTCTAAATTCATTTGATGGGCCATACAGTGAATGCCAACCATGTATGGTGCAATACTAGTTTGTAATCTTATGCAAAGACCGGTCCTTTGACATTGCATTACTGCAGCTCCATAAGCTCCAATACACACCAACTTCTTGGCAATTGTCAAGTCATCCATACCAGCAATTTCATTCAAAGCTTTATTAACTTCAAAATATAAATTTTCTGCTATTGAATTTCCCCTCATTTTACAAACACAGAGTAGATGAGCTCGGCGGATGTGTTCTTTTACGGTATACACATGCATACAAACCCAAGCAATGTTATCTACCATGGTAACTTCATCTATGGATAATGAAATGAAATTTGACTCTTTTACACTCTCTTGTAAATTTTGTTTTTCCACCTCAGCGAGACAATTTGCCATTTCCCATCCAGCGTTTATTGACCAATGTGACATAGGATAGTGAGGAATATTCAAAAAAGATAATAAATTACTAAATTTTGGGAAATCTTTCATAGGACACCCTCTCGACATAATATGAAAAACAACACTCATCTGAACAGTCTTTGCCAGGTTTGCATCTTTCACTGCATGTTCAAGCCCAGCCTTGATTGTATTTCCAAATCCACTATTACCAATAAGTGTCATTTTGTGGTTATGCTCTTCATATTCCGCAACATACTTAACATGAAGACATTCTTCCTTTGATTTCCGTCTTACTACTCGTGTTTCCTTTCTGTCTATGATCTATTTTTCATAAACCTTACCAATATGCTTTTCTATGGTGTCAAGCTTTAGCTGCATCTTCTTCTCTCTTTTAGTTTTCCAGCTACAAATATTACACCTGCATTATGTTGGTTGTTCATCATTGTTTGGGACCGGTTCAATGAATGGGTACTTTGCTACCCAATCAATCTTAAAACTCCTTGTCATCTCCCACTCTCTCTCCAGTTTTACTTTCCTTTTTCTTTTCTTCCTACCAACATCATCTTCAGTACTAGCATTTGCATCTAAGTGAATTATCTCATTATGTGTATCCCTTACAACATCTTTCGTCGTGTCAGTATTGTCATCCTCATTTGATGCATTTAACTCAATGACAATCCCACCTTGTGGTGGTGATGAGCTACTGTGAATGGCTTCTGCAACTGCAGAAGTTGATGGACCCAAAACTTTGCCAATTCAAAAGAAAGACTTTATGGTAGTATCTTTAAGTTTAGGTTTTGGGCATTTTGATGGCCTCTCAATCCCTTTAGTTTCACCGCCCTGAGGAGTCTTACCCTTGTTTGACATCCCAATCCCTTCACCACCTTGAGGAGTCTCAGTCTCACCCTTGTGTGACATCTCAATCCCTTCACCACCCTGAGGAGTCTCACCCATATCTGACTATGACATCTTGAGTCTTGACCTCTCACTATGAATTAAAAGTTAAAACTAATACTATCAAGTATGAAGAAATGATTACTCACCTTTATGCCTTCTCAATTCTCTGAATCAAGAATTAGGAATGTCTGGGCCTGTGTTGTAGGATTGTAACTCTGGCCCTCCGCCCCGCCCTACAATGTGAATGAACTTCGACTTTCCAACTCAATTTGCAGAATGTGAATTGAGACTAGAGAGCTCCCAATTTACTAATCAAACATGAACAAATTGTAAGAAAGAGTGTAAGAAAGAGTGCATTTATAGCAATCCATGATTGCATTTTTAGCGAATTGCGCGGGGTCTGGGCATCGCATTTGCCAATAAACATTTAATTTCATTGCATTTTTGGCGAATTGCGCAAGCGTGCAATGAACATTTAATTTAAGTGGGGTGAAATGGGTCCTTGAATGATTATAATGTTTTAATTGATATTGGCAAATTTGGCCTATGCGTGTAATGAACATTTAATTTACCATTGGCAAATTAGGTCCTGGGTACGTGGTCGTTTTACTATTGCTGTCGAATAACGAAGGTGATCTAATACCCACATTCGAGTGATTCCAGGTGAATATTATGGGCATGCACATCGATGGTGTGTGGTCAATGGCGAAGCCAGATTCTACAGTGTGTCGTTAACCCCGAAATTCTGGGCGAGTTGACCACGATGGTGCCCAAGACTATTCACGTGGAATTCGCCAATTGGTGAAGATTCACCACTAAAAAACTCTCTGATGTAAATTTTGACATATAAATCTAAAAAAATACATTTTCACATCCTACAAAATTCACTCTATACACATTAAAAAATTATTATTTTTCACAAAATTGGGAGGGGAACATGTTTTCTTTCAATTTGAATGATGTCCATATTTATAAAGTTAGTAAGAGATAATATATACATTAAATTATTTAGAGGATAAATTTTTGAATGACTACATGATCTTATCTAACTTTCACCAAAGGGATTTACATAATACTTACTAAATTTAAAAAATTGGTAGATTATCTTCCTTTAAGATGCAGATGATCAAAAATGTCTAAATAACATAATGAAGGATCAAATGAACCTTCAATGATATTGGTTGAATATGAATTGAAAAACAAGTGAGTAGATGATAAACTAGTTTTCTCAAACACAACAAAATCAAGTTTCATGAATAGACCCGAACAAACCTACCATTTGGTAGTCATACCCTTATAGATGAGTAAAATGAGGTTCACTAGTCTAAATATGTGAAATAGGAATTAAAGCCATTTTCATGAACATACATTATGGAAATAATTCATAGCCAACCTGCAAACCCTTGGGAGAGCTAGGCACATGAATTAATTATTTTCTTGTTCAATAATTGATATGATTTGATGAAATACAATAAATAGGTCTAAAGATGAAAAATTGATAGTGATCAACATAAACAATACAACACTAAATAGACATGCAAACTCTAAGAACATGAGAAGCCATTAAGTTTCCACAATCCATGAAATAATAGTCATCTATTTTTGGATTCGATTGTGTGTGATTTTTTGCATCAATGTTTCGGATCACACTCTATGATCCATCATTGAGATGAAAATAGTTAGAGCATGCAGAGTGAAAAAATGGGAAAGAAGCAGACCAAGGGTGCTAAAAAGGGGGGGGGAGAAACATCAAGAATAAGGAATGAGAGATGACAAGACAGGAAAGAAAAAGTGCACAGAAGAAAAAATAAAATAGACAAACTAAAAAGAGTAAGAACAAGAAACAAAAAGAAAAGAAAAAATAAGAGAAGAGAAATACATATAAATAAACAAACAAAAAATGAAAAATAAATAGAATAAGAAGAAAGAAAAAACTAAGACAAAAAGATATAAATAAAATATATATATACACACATATATACACACACACACACATATATATATACACACATATATATATACACACACTATCTCTCTCTCTCACACACATATATACACACACACACACACACAAACACATACACATATATATCTAAATATAAAGCCAATAAGTAAGAAAATAATAAGCAACATGAGACAAAAATACCAACAAACGAATAAACACAAAGGACACATAGATATATATATATATGTATATATATATGCATACATACATACATACATACATACATATATACATATTGTTGCTATTTACTAAGTTGTCATTAGTTTTATGCCCAAAGTCATTCTATATACACTAGTCGGTTAATACTACCGAAAAGTCCAGTCAGTAAACACTAAGGTCACCGAGATGATACACACTGAGCTGTGAACCGAGACATATGCAGAATGTCTACCGAGTAAGGTTTATATGTTTACCAAGCAGCAAAGAAGAAATATAGAGTTAATCTGAACCGAGTGAAAACGTGTTACCAGATTCAATGAACCTAGACACACATGTGAAATGTGTTACATAATTCGAGAAGATGAAACCGTTACTACATAGGAAATTGCATTTAAAGATTTTGTATGATTTTGAGGAAGAATATCCAATGAAATAATTTTTACGTTTATTCATTCAATAAAATATGTTTGTATGATCGAAGCATGAATAGATCATCATGTCAGAGATCTATATAAACAAAATTGAGTATATGATATGATGATATGGAAGCTCAATCAAGAGTGGAGAGATGAAGGAATGATTTAATCAAGTAATGAAGAAAGAAGATTGACAAAGATAATCACAGGTTACCGAGAAGGTTTTAGAGAACAGTTTAAGAGGACAGAGTATACAGAAGTGGTTACCGAGTTGATTTATCATTTATTGATGAATGCTATGAGCAAGGTAATTTTATATTGAGCACATAGAGTCTGCTATAACATTTCAGATGTGAAGTTGCATATATTTTGTAAAGATTTTGACTGAAATTTTAAGTTGTAATAGAAACCTTTAACAAGGTAAAAGACTCTAATAAAGTCAATAAATTGTAAAGCCTTTAACCAGGTACAATATTTTGTAGAAGTGTTCATAAAATCCTTTAGCAAGGTAGATCTAAAGATCTTTATACTCCTAACAGGGTAAGCTATCAAAAATGGCTAAACATGTAGCTCTAACCGAGCAATCTTGATTACTGCAGTAGTGAAGTTGTGGGTGCCATCCCCACCATAGTTTTTCTCTCTAACCAAGAGTTTTTATGTGACCAAAAATCTTTGTGTTATGGAGTGATATTTTGATGTATGTTATTTCTATGATTATATTTCGGTATTACATATCTTTGAGATCAGCAATACATAGTTCATGTTTATCAGTAAAATTGTTTTTCAAGAAAAGTTTTGATGTACTGATTCACCCCTCCCCTCTCAGTACATTAACTTTCCAAGTAAGACCTAACAATTGGTATCAGACCCATATTCTTGGTAAAGGGTCTAACAGCCTAAAGAGAAAGATCCTATCAATGGAAGGCTATAAACAATCTCGCAGGATTGGGAATCTTCAAGAAGGATTGGATCATGGTAATCAAATGATGGCAAATATGTAGAGGCAAATGCAGAGATCATTGAAAGTCAGAAGAAGGTTGTCTGATGATTTACAAGACTCACAAGAGTTGGTGGAACAAATTGAGACAACATCTGAGAACAACATATCAGAAGAATCTGAAGAAATGATTGCAGGACTGAAATAAAAGAACAAAGCACTTAATGAATAGCTAAAAGAAATGAGAAGGGAACATGAGTATTTTAGCACACAGATGACTAAAAATCTTGATGCATTGAGAACAGCTGAAGATAATAAGCAAATCATAGAAGGAGAAAAAGAATAGCTAGAAGCAATGGTGTCTGCAAAGAATAAGGAAATATCAAGGATGATTGTAGTTCAACATAATCTTTCTGATCAATTGGACTATGCACATCATGAAGCTACTCTAAAGGAAAATGAGAACCAAGCATTGAAACTTGAAATATCAAGATTGACTGATGAACTAGAAGCTGAAAAGAAGTCAAAAGAAACATTGAGGAAAGGCCATGAAGCATCAATAATGTTGGATGGGCAACTAAATATGAGAAAACCCAACAAAACTGTAGGACTCAGTTACAAAGGAAACAACTCTACCGAGAAAGGGATCAACACTATCAAGAAAGGAGAATCATCAAAGAAAGCTGGAAACAAAGAGAACATCAAGGATAAGAAGCCTATTTGCAACTATTATGGAAAACGAGGACATACTGCTAATGTAAAAGGTAAGCAACTGGATGTTACTAGGTTTTATGGTTATTGTTACAATTGCAATAGATATGGACACAATACCGAGAAATGTTGGTTTAAGCAGAAAAACTATATGTGGACTCCACACTAAGAAAATACTAGAAGCTACCGAACTCACACAAATCTCAATCGACAATATACTTCAGTACCATGGGATTACAATACAAGAATTTGGTGTGAATGATGTGCAAGATATGGACATATAAGTACAAACTATATGATAAGGTTTGGAATGAACAATCGGAGATCATGGAGAAATCTAGGAATGGCATGTCTTCATTGTAAGAAAGTTGGACACATAGCTAAAGACTCCAGAGACCAATCGAGACGAGATACTAAGGAGATAAGAAGCAAATTGCAGAAATTTTGGAAAAAGAAGGAAAATGTGTCAACTAATGAAGGAAACATCTTACCTACCGAGTTAGGTGCATCTACTTTGGATTAGTCAATGAAGGTATGGAGGAACTGCATTCTCAAAGGTTAGATCTTAACAGTTCCTATGTATTCGTGCACTTAATTTCAAAATCTGCATAGCTAAGATGCAATAGAAAGTTTCAAAAATTATCTAGTCTTTTGATTTACCAGAGAAGTCGGTAAAAGTATTAAACCTGTCTAGTCAGTAAAAGCTTATAAGAGAGTTAGTCGGTAAAGTGAAACCAAGTGCATTTAATGCCTATTTAACCTAACCACATGAATCCCAATAAGGTCAAAAGGAGATATTTAAAGTATTGAGCGTGGTCATTTTTTTTACTTATCAGTTATCAAAGTGCAGAGCAGAGCGAATCAAAAGGCGACCAAACATTTCCAAGAGTGAATTCAAGGTATTCATCAAATCTAAAACCATATTTTTAGCAGTTAACCGATCAAGTAAAGTTGTGAAGATTTGCGAAGTATTTACTAAGTTGGAAGCGTTTTCTGGTTATTTGTAACCCTAAGCTACTTCATAAGTATAATTTCAGTTTGAAATGACCCCCAAAGTTCAGAAACCCATTGTAGTAGAGACCATTGAGAAGCCTACACTGAAATACACCTTACCTCCCAAAGTGGCTTCCGAACCCGATGAGAAAACTACATTTTCTCTTATTCTGGATAGGGTTTTGTTGATCGAAGATGTTAGATTTTATACCAAGTGCATATTTGATGAGCTAGGTCATACTGAGATTAAGGATATGTATGACAAATTGTGCACCGATGGAAATCTGGATAGCAAGTTTGAGCATATCAAAGTCAAGGGATTAACCAAAGCCCTAACCTATCCTCGAGTCTTCAAACCCCAATGGGTCAAATTTGTCTTGAGTCGAGTACATGATGATTTTATGTGGCTAGAGGATCAACCTTTCAAGATCACCAAGGAGATTATTCACATGATAACTAGATACCCTATATTTGACCATGCCCGAGGACAAAAGATGATTTCACAGAAGGAATTGATAACATTAACAAGTGTTGAGTCTGATAGCAGAGGTCTAAAGTTGAACAATGTAACAGATGTAGAACTTAATTTTTCTATTAGAGTTATTGGTTATTGTTTCTTCCAGACGGCAAGAGAAAATAGTATACCGTGTGCAGCTATAGATTTGGCCTATAAAATTGTTAAAAAGGGTATGCAAATTGATTTATGTGAAGTGTTGTTGAAGAATCTTTTTGAAAATATAAATACAATAAGGAAATAGAAGAAGAATAATATTGCTACCACACTAAAGTTTGGGTCACTCTTAGTGTGTATGTTCTTCTATTTTAAGAAATTGTTTCCATCAGTCAGTAACGTTGTTTGGGAATTACACCAACCTATCACCCATCAAATAAATGATTTCATTAATCAACTAGGTGATAATTTCAATATGATAATGGATGACTACTTCAAAAAATTCCAGGAAAAGTTGCATAGTGGGTATAGGATTCCACCTCAGCTAGTGGAAAAATACAAGGATACTATATGTTTTGAATTGGATACAGACTAATGTTATGTCAATGCAGTAGAACCCAAGACTCAATCATTACCGTCTATGGGTTATGAGATGGATTTCGACATTACTCAACAATAGATAGATGCCTTTTTAGCACTTCCAAGGCATGCTACCGAGAAAAGATATGGCACCTATGGAGAGGTGAAAGAGAAAGTAAAAATGAGCATTGTTGTACTGAAGGCTGCCAGAAAAGCCACCAGAATGATCAAGGATTTAACTAAAATTTTTGGAGAAGGTTCTACCTCCACTCCTCCTAAGAGTGATCAAATTTCAATCGAGGAAGAATCTGAAGCTCAAGAAGCAGCAATTACACTAAGCACTGAGTTGCCAAAGGGCAAAATTTTGAAAAGAAAGAAACAGGATGCAACCAAGGTATCACCGACCCCACCAGTGAAGTGACCGAACACTAGATCATCTATTGTGTCACCCAGAAAGAAGCAAAAGAATGTATAAATGCCTAAGGTTACAAAAACTTATAGAAAGAAGAACATAAGACTAATTTTTGATAAAGAGGAAAGTGACACAGAGTTAGAAGATGTAAATAAACTTCAAATTGTAAAAAGTACAAAGGAATATGTACATAGTGTTGACAATTTTTGTGTAAATTTGAAAGAATATGGTGGATTTGGGTCATTTAGATATGTAAAATATGATACTAGAATAGATGAAGAGAAGAGGAAAATAGAAGAGACTATAATTAGTACACTTCTCAAGTTCTGAGTAGTTCCATTGGAAGTGACTGGTTTCGTTCCAAAAGAATTATACTCACATATTGATAATAGATGGAAATATGTTATGGACTCGGAGAAGCAAATAAGAGAAAGAGTTTTGGTACATCTCTTTCCAGATATGTCGGTAGATGAAATAAGAGATCACTTAAAAAACTACCCGACAAATTTTCAAGTAAAACAAAGGGCCTTAAAAATGATGAATGGATTATATCTTGAAGTTGAAAATCAAACCAAAGAGAAATGGAAGAAGATATTCATGATTCAGACTGAAGAGCGCAAAAGGTGAAGAAGAAATAGTTGACATCACCAAGAAAGATCTTATTTCCACTATTCAGTTAGATGAGGATGTGATAAACACTGAAGCACGGGAAGGGGAAATGATAGAAGGAAGGGCCTATGCCAAACTGGTGTCAAGTGAATCAGTTCTGGAGTAGGTCAAGTCTTATCCTCCAATCACCCAACAAGTCTTAGCCGAGAAACCTTAGGACACAGATGAAGGCAAAGAGGCTCCAAAGGATAAACAAGATGAATCTACCTCTCAGGCCACTCGCGAGAAAACTTCGCAAGTACCTTCAAGCACCGAGACAATTGCCACTGAAATTCCAAGCAAGGAAATACCGAAGGATACAATAGAGGCTACAGGAACTGACAAAAGTGTTGCCTCTACCGAGCAACATACCAAGGAAAGACAAGTCTCCAAAGCCAGTGTATCCATTCAATCGGCAAAGGCATCATCATCAAAGGAGAAGAAAGAAAAACAACATAGTTTTAAGGTAGATCTATCAAAGCCTATTGTGCTACCAAATGTTGACCTAACAAAATTGAAAGGGCAAGAACTAATAGAATTTGGTGAGCTTTGTAAAGCCAAAGCAGAGTAGGAAAGATAGATAGCTATTCAACAGAAGAACCAAGTACTTTAGAAGGTCAAAACATTATGGACAGATATGATAGATGAAGCTACCATCAATAAAGATGTTGTCATCCATGTGCAACTGGATGAACTACTCACTCAATTGGAGGAATCTAGAGTAGAAGCATTAGAATACCTTAGAAAATTGAAGGAAAAAGAGCTAACTGCCAAGATGATTGAAGAAGTGCAGAAAGAAATTGCTATAGGTAAAATAAAGCTTATTGAATTCATTGCTGAGTTGTCCCCTCAACTCAAGCATATTATTTATTTATTCCAAAACTTATGTACATTTTCATTCTTCATCAAGGATATCAAGAATAAGACTGAATTCATTGAAAAAGAGATCACCAATCTCTCAAATAAATTGACTACCGGGCCAAATTCTCTTCAGAATTTTTATACAAGGCTACAAACACTTATGGCTCAACAATTAGAACTTTGGAATGAAGAGCATAAAATAAGGATCAATATCATGACTCTTCAAACATTATTTATTCCCCATTTGTCATTAATTCAAGAGAAGATCAACCAAGCTACCCAATTGTCAACTCAAGTCGAGGGAAGCACTTCAGATGGTTTGATTACATTGTCAGCTGATATTACATCTCAGATTACAATACTGGAAAGTGTCAAGGATGCACTTAAGAACACTCTTATAGAAGCTTGTACAAAGTATAAATCTATTTTTTATTAGTTTCCCCCACCAAATAGTAACTAGTTTTGATGTTTGTCAAAAAGGGGGAGTGTACCGAACATGACCGAGCATGAATATCTGAGTATACAGAGTATCTGAGTGTACAAAATTTATCATATATACCGAGTGTACAGTTGAAATTGTCATGGGGAGCATGGAAGATCAAGAGCATGTAACATCAAGAGCATGGAAATACAGAGCATGGAACATCAAGTTATGTTCAGAATATTGATAAGGAGAGTATGTATTTGAGTATGTATTTGAACATTGTATATACTAACATTTCAGTTTATTTTGCAAGTATATAGATTTTGTATTATGACTTTGAAAGGAGTTTTGTCAAACATACCAAACTAATGTCAAAAGGGGAGATTGTTGCTATTTACTAAGTTGTCATTAGTTTTATGCCCAAATTCATTCTATATACACTAGTTGGTTAATACTCCCGAAACGTCCAGTCGGTAAACACCAAGGTCACCGGTGTAAGTTACAGAAGAGAGACAAGTCACCGAGATGATACACACCAAGATGTGAACCGAGACATATGCAAAATGTCTACCAAGTAAGGTTTATATGTTTATCGAGTAGCAAAGAAGGAATACTGAGTTAATCTGAACCGAGTGAAAACGTGTTACCAGATTCAATGAACTTGGACACACATGCGAAACGTGTTACATAATTCAAGAAGATGAAACCGTTACTACATAGGAAATTGAATTTAAATATTTTGTATGATTTTGAGGAAGAATATCCAATGAAATAATTTCTACGTTTATTCATTCAATAAAACATGTTTGTATGATCAAAGCATGAACAGATCATCATCTCTGAGATCTATATAAATAGAATTCTTTAAGTATATGATATGATGATATGGAAGGTCAGACAAGAGTGGAGAGATGAAGGAATGATTTAATAAAGCAATGAAGAAAGAAGATTGAAAGAGATAATCACAGGTTACCGAGAAGGTTTCAGAGAATAGTTTAAGAGGACAAAGTATACAGAAGTGGTTACCGAGTTGATTTATCAATTACTGAGGAATGCTATGAGCAAGGTAATTTTATATTGAGCACATAGAGTCTGCTATAACATTTTAGATGTGAAGTTGCATATATTTTGTAAAGATTTTGACTGAAATTTTAAGTTGTAATAGAAACCTTTAACAGGGTAAAAGACTCTAATAAAGTCTATAAATTGTAAAGCCTTTAACCAGGTACAACATTATGTAGAAGTGTTTGTAAAATACTTTAGCAAGGTAGATCTAAAGATATTTATACTCCTAACAGGGTAAGCTATCAGAAATGGCTAAACATGTAGCTCTAACTGAGCAATCTTGATTACTGCAGTAGTGAAGTTGTGGGTGCCATCCCCACCGCAGTTTTTCTCTCTAACCAAGAGTTTCTGCGTGACCAAAAATCTTTGTGTTATGGAGTGATATTTTGATGTATGTTATTTCTATGATTATGTTTCAGTATTACATATCTTTGAGACCAACAATACATAGTTTGTGTTTATCAGTAAAATTATTTTTCAAGAAAAGTTTTGATTTACTGATTCACCCCTCCCCTCTTAGTACATTAGCTTTCCAGGTAAGACCTAACAACATATATATATATATAT
>NC_081409.1:821965167-821990167 GCF_030272615.1 Cryptomeria japonica
GAATTGGAACTTTTAGACAAATGTTTTAAATAAGGGGATACAAATTTATTTCATACTCAACCTCATGAGTTGTGTAAAATATTTTGAAGAATTTTGATGTTAGGGGCATTTTCTATCTCAGCATTTTTTTGCCATTAGAGGGTTAAAATTTCGGCCTCTTTTAGCTAGACTATGGTGTTAGGTACCCTAGTTCAATCCTTCTTGGTTAGAGAAGAGTCAAAAACATGATAAAGGTATTGAGAACTCATATTTAGGCACTATTTGAGTAGAATCAGGCATAAGCAAGGGCAAGGAAGGAGAAATGCCAAAGTGAGTCCAAAATGATTATGAAATTGTTTGAAGATACAATTTGTCACACTACAATTAGCCCCAACTTTAGTGGGAGTATTACCTTATGCTCACACTCTTAGTAAAATTATAGTATAGCATCAAAAGAGTTTCATCAAGACATTAAAGAGATAAGAAACACCAAACCCTCAAGGACTGAGGATCTCACTAGTCTAAAATACCAATATAAAAGGAGAAATATGATCAACACATGGATCATACAAAAATTAAGTAGAGAATATGGCTTCTAGGTCTAACAAAGAGATTCTTACTATAATCCATATCAAAAAAGAGAAAGAGAAGAGACATGAATTCCTGATCTAGTAAGGAGTTGATTACAATGAGTCATGTTAGTAGAAAGACATATTAAAAACCAAAACCTTAGTTTGCTAGATAATCTAACAAAAAAAAATTGTAAAATGAATGTTGTATCATGCACCAAACAAAAAGATTACAAAATAAAGACTCTATTTGTAAAATAATTATAAAAGAATTGACTGCATAATAAGTTTTACAACGTGCACCACAGATATTGTGGTGTTGAACCCACTTGAAAGTTGATAGGGGAGTGAATTAGTCTTTAACAATACTTAAACCTTTTACCACAATTCAAATTCAAAATCCTTTAACTGATCAATGACAATGAAAGATTAATCAATGAACGCCAATGCACAAGAGAACACTAGATTTTCATGGAAAACCCAAGAAGGCAAAAACCACAATGAGAGCTAACTCACAATATATGAACAAGATTAAAATTTTATTTTAAGGTTTATTGTTGTAAGGAATTTAAAGGTGTAGAACAACTTCCTAGACTAATGTTGAGAGGAGGATAATACAAATAATTTTTAGGTCTTTACAATAGTTAAATAAAAATTAAAAAAAAATAAAACAATAGCATTCAAATGATAACATAATAACTTATGTGGGGAAAATCCTTTTGGGAGAAAAATGCCACACTCGAAAAGCGTTTGTCTTGGATATCAAACATCGACACTTATAGATTTTGTATTACTATTCATTCAACTTGATTTAGCACCATATACCAAAACGGAGGAAGATAAAGAAACAAAGTTAATTGACATAATTCACCATCTATAGAACTAGGTTCATGAAATTTCACAAAAACACAATAAAAAATATCAAGATGATCATGATCAAGATATAATTCCTCACCACTTTCAAGTTGGAGATAAAGTGTGTTTGCATCTTCAATAAGAGAAAATTTAGGGGCCAAATAGAAAGCCTTGACCACTTCTCTATAGACCATACAACATAATCAAGAAATTTGGTGAAAATGGATTCCAAAATAATTTTTGCCATTTTGGGATGCCATCTTGTCTTGAATGTGGAGTTGTTAAGACCTTATTTTCTACTTTTACTAGATATTGTAGAAGTTGTTAAGCATATTCATAGTACAAAATTGAATTTAAAGAAAAATTCTCTGAGCACTACAAAGTGATCATGTCATAGAGGTTACTATGAATATTTTCAAGACATAGAAAATTCCTCACCATCATGTGGTTCAAGCGAGACAATTTTCTATCCAAGGTAACTGGTTGACAAGGAAGAAAGTTCAAGCATGATTTTCACATCTACTACAAAGTATTGCTCTAATGGGACCATTTCCTTTCAATGGGGGAGGAATAATCTAGTTATAATTTAGAATCACTTGGATAAAATTGGCACAAGTAGAAATAGAAAACATTAAAAATTGAATTCTTTTTGGTATTTTCTACACCTTAGTAAATTACATTTTTAAAGGTATTCAAAGTGGAATTTAGCATTGAAAGTGTTGTCAGCCCCTTAATTTGAGTAGTTAATTCAAATTAGAGCCCTTGACGATCTTTTTGATGATGTAAATGGATTTAGATTTCATCCATTGAGCTAAAAGTTATGTTCCTACCATAAATACCTTTTTAAAATTTTTTTGGCTTTATTGCTATTTTATTCACATGTAGTTGTTGATTTCAAATTACTAAGGGATGTGACAAGAAGTGTGTTCAAATTATATAAGCTTGCATTTCAAATGTAATTATTCATCTTTTTGGAGTTGTATACATCTCTTTTTGAGTTTGTTGTTTAGGAATAATTTGTTAGAAATTACAATGTTGTAGGTTGTATGCTAAGTATTGTCCTTTGTTCCATATTTCAAATCAAAGATATTGTAAATAGATTATTGTAAAATCAAGTAGATGTAGAATAGTTGGTTTCATGATTATTTAGTTCTCTACCATTTGATAATGTTTACAAGCACGAGTTAACACAAAACATGGCACTTTCTCTTTGCTATCTAATTTGTAGGTTCAAGGATTTGGTTTGCATCATTTTGTGGCTTCTTAGTATATACATACACACATACACACAAATACATATACACAACATATATATACATATATAAATGCATAGTGAATGCATGCATACATACATACATACATACATACATAGAGAGAGAGAGAGAGGAGTCAACTTCACACAAGATTTTAGAATTTGTTGAGATCAAAATATTTAAAACTTGATCATGTATTTAGATTGTGATGCTTAGATAAGTGGAGGATGAGGGTGTTTTCTGTGTATTAGGATTCTTAAAATCAAAGATAAGAAAAGAGCTTTAAAAAATTAGAAATCTACTTGATGATGTATATAACTAGATATGATATCTAAAATTATCTATTTGAAAGGGTTTAGGAATCTATAAATCCCCATGTAAAAGAAGAGTGGTGTGTAATAGTTTAAGCAATACTACAACATTCAACATAATCAACATTAATAATTTATGAAAGAATTCAAAAAAAAATCTTATGGTCAGGAGTGGAAGATAAAAATAGAATCCCCCTTATTGCATGGAATAATATTTGTATTCCTAAGACTTTTGGGGGTATGGGGTTAAGGAACATTATAACTATGAATACTGCTTGTTAGCTAAACAAATTTGGAGAATGAAAGGGGAGGAAAGGGAACGAAATTTAATTTGGAAAAAGAAATACCTTTACATGCAACCATCTGAGGAAGAATTTATGGAAAAAAAAAAATTGTGGAAGGCTCTGCAATTTGGAATGCAGTTCAAATGGCTAAAGCTTGGGATGTAGCTAGAAGAAAGTGGAAATTGGGGAATGGGAGAATTATTAGATTCTGGGAGGACGGATGGCTTGCGGATAAACCATTGGAGGAAATCCCCATCCTTAAGGAATGGAAAGACTAGTTCAAAAGAAAGTATGGAGTCTTTGTTAGAGACTATTGGAGAAATGGGAAGTGGATTGAGTTCAGCCAACTTTGTCTGGGATTAAAATTTTTATAGATCTTGCTTTCTTCTAAATTTTTTATGGACAATTCTGAGGATTGTTTGATTTGGAGGGAAACTTCTGATGGGAAATATTTTGTGTCTTCAGTGGTGTCTATCCACAATGAAATTCTGGAAGAGATCCTTTGTGGGCTAAAGTGTGGATAAAGAAGTTGATGCCCAAAATTAATATCCTTTTTTGGACTTTTATCCAAAACAAGGTGCTAACTCTTGATAATATCCATAAGCAGGGATTTAGTTTTCCTAATAGGTGTTCTCTTTGCTGCAGGGAGGAGGATTTAGCTTGTCATATCCTCTACTAGTGTATTTTTAGTCAGGAAATTTGGAATATTATTTTTAGTAGGTGGAAGTTGAGCTGGGTTTTCCCGAACTCTTTGGAAGAGTTTTGGCAGCAATGGTATTGCCCTAGTTCCAATTCTAAGAATGTTGAGCTTTGGAAAGTAACTCTCCCTAATGTCATATGGACCATCTAGAAGGAGTGCAACAACGGGATTTTTAGGGATAAAAGTGTGAACCTTGAAGTGGTGGTGGATAGAATCTATAGAGAGATCTTTGAATGTTTATATGGAATTAATAATGGTTTAGCTTCTAAAGAAGACTTTAATGAAAGATGGAACCTCTCCAATAACAAAAACAGTAAGGATAAGGGTAGGGATGGTCTATCCTAGTTCTTTTCTTCACAGGAATGGATTAAGGCCATCTTTGATGGGGCTTCTAAGGGGAACCCAAGGAAAGATGGTTACGGGGGCATTATCAAGAATTTTGTTGGAAGTTGCCTTGTGGCTATTGCTGGCCCTTTGGATAACCAAACTAGTCATTATGTTGAAGCCTCGGCAACTTTGAATACTTTGATTATAGCAAAAAATCTCAATCATGATAATCTATGGTTGGAGGGAGACTCACTTAACATTATTAAATGCCTTAAGGGAGAAATTGAGCCTTTGTGGACTATAGAAAATATTATTTTTAAAGCTACAGAAATTATTTCAAGCTTTAAATCAATTATCATTGAACATGCCTTCAGAGAAAAAAATGTTGTAGCGGGTGGTCTAGCAAACCTTAGTGTAATTTCCAAAGCCCAAAGTATATGGAATGGGGAAGTTAATATTTATTTTAATATTAAAGAACTCATCAAAAAGGATAGATTTATGGGGATTGATGGATCAAACGTTAATCATGAAAGTATTAATGAGTAATCTTCAAATTTTTAGAAAGGTGATGACAAAACGTTGGAAGGGCAAAGTCCTAAACAAGAATATTAATTTTCTGCATGCTTTGTGGGTATGAATTTTCAAAAAGCCAAGTGTAATTTGGAAGAAAGCTCTGAAGTAGCAGAAGAAGAGATTGTAAAACGAAATCTATAATGGGGGGGGGAATCTAAGAAGAGAGGAACCTGATAATATTTCCAAATGGCAAGAGATGCCTAAGGTTTGGAAAAAGTTGGAGAAAGGATTCATGACTAATTTCATGGAAAAATTGGTCGACTATGATAAAGCCAAAGTAAACCTAGCGGTCACCAAAGTTATTGAAAAATGGATAAATGGCTTCTTCAAAATTCATGGTGTTAGGTTTAAGCTTGATGCGGACCTCATTTTGATGGTCACAAGTATGGCCCACTCTGGTCTTAACTTCTTTAGAGACCTGAAAGTGTCTAATAATGCAGTTAAGATTTTTCCGCATAAAGAGGAGAGAGTGAAACTAGTTAAAGCCATGGGGGGTATTATTATGCTTCTAATATCAAGAAAATTTTGGGTTGTGTGCTTAATCCAATTTTGGAATATATTACTATGGAGGGTCATTTTACCAGGGTCCACACATACCATTTTGTGCTTTTAAATCATTTTAGACATGAGAAGAGGATTTCTCTACCCTATTACCTCTTTAGGTCTCTGTCATGGTCTCTGAATAATCATAGCAAGAACCCTTCTTTGTCTGTGCTTCATTGTGGCCTTATTCTGCTCATTTATGAGCATTGCAAGATTCTGACTATCCAGGAAAATAAGAGGTTGTCGGTGTCATTGGGGAAAGGAAAGAAGAAGATAGAGGAAGGTGGGCCTAGAAAGGATGAGTTGACACAGAGAAAAAAGGGTAAATAAGCCATTGTGGAGAAAATTCAAGAGGACATGGGTAAACAAAAGGATATGGAGGTTGATTCTGAGGACATTGGAAAAGATGGAAGCAAGATGGAGATCGATGAGTCTGACGGAGAGGAGAGATGGAAAGAATAGGAAGTGGGGGAAGAGGAAGGAGGAGCTGAGGATTTTTCTGATCAGAATAGTCCTACCCATAGTGTGAGCATAGGTAATATTAACAGTCAACCAAAGGAGGAGTAGGACAATCAGAATACTAAGTAGGAAAGGGAAATGGAAACTGAGCAGGAGAAGGATAATGAGAAATTGAGCAGGGATCAGTATAAAGATGGAGATGGGATTATTCTAGATAAACTCAAAAACCAGACTGAGGCTTGAATGGGTTTTGATAGGTGGGTAAATGAAAGAATCAAGAATTTGGAAAAAATTGATAAGCAGCAGGAAGAGAAGGGAAAGAAAATAGAAAGTAATGAGGAGCAGTGGAAAAAGGGTATGGGGGAAAAAGTGGAGAAGCTGGAAGCTCAGATTAGTAAATTTGAGGAAGGAAAAACAACCATGAAAAACATTTTGGTAATGATTTTGGATATCCTTACTTCTATGACTAAGAATTTAGAGAAAATTACCAAGTTCCTTGATGACTCCAGCACTTCCAAACCTATTGTGGACCTAGATATTGATGAGGATGCTACTGAGGCAGGGACAGTGGAAAGTGCTACTAGTGGTGTGGCAAAAAGAACTAGGGCGAGTATGAAAAAAGCTACTTTGGCCTCTTCCAAGGAAATCCCTATGCTCGGGGATAATATTAAATATTTGCAAGGGATTAGCAGAAATTTGGCTAATGCCCTTAAAAGCATTAAGTAATTAGTCTTTTGTCTTTTTCTGATTTGGCTAGATGTTGTTGGTTTTGTTGGGCTTTTATGTTGATTTTTGCCTAGAATTGTGCTGGTTTTTAGGCAGAATGTCTTTTCTTGTTTCTTAATGCTTTTAACTATTAAGGTTCTTTCGTAAAGGGTTTTAGGATCCCTTCAAAACCTGTTTTTCCCGTAATAAAAGACATTAATAATTTTATGTAAAAAATACATAGACAAAAGAAATAAAAGTCAATCAAAATAATTCTCATCATTTTGATTAATTAATTGATTAATTTAATTTTAAAATTATATTAATTAATTTGAAACAAATCAATAAAAATAACCAACACTAATTAAATAGTTGAGTTTCAAAATGTAAAATGAATTTATTCATCTTTTAAAAAAAGAAATGTATAGAATGAGGTCATTTTCTTTGATTCAACTTTAGCATCTATTCACTTATAGATTAATATCATACAAATTGCATACCTATTGTGGCCTCATTGAAAATCTATTAATCCTTTCATCTTTTCAACTCAACAAAATACTATTTATAATAATTTTAGATATTATGAAGACTTTGGCATGCAAACAAATGTTTTTAGTTGACTTTCTTTACTTTTCAACTACCTTACTGTGGCTCCTAATTAAATAGTAGAGTTTCAAAATGCAAAATTAATTTATTAACCTTTGGAAAAAAGAAATGTATTAAATGAGGTCATTTTCTTTCATTCAACGTTAATTTCTCTCTGCTTGTAGATAAGTACCATACAAATTGCAAACCTACTATAGTCCCTTTGAAAATCTATTAACTCTTTGGTCTTTTCAATTTAATAATATACTAGTTTAATTTAAAATATTAAGAAGAATTTTAGATGCAAATAAATGTTTTTAGTTGACTGCATTTACTTCTCAACTACTTTACTGTGACCTATTGAAAATCTATTAAATTTTTCCTCTTTTCAACACAATCAACATCAATACTTATATATAAAATTTTATAAATAAAAGAAATAAAAGTCAATCAAAATGACTCTCATAATTTTGATTTACTAATCGATTAATTTAATTTCAAAATATTTATTAATTAATTTGAAATAGTCTAATAATAGTAATCAACACTAATTAGATGTTACAATTTCAAATACAAAAATAATCTATTCCACTTTTATGAAAAGAAATGTATCGAATGAGGTCATTTTCTTTGGTTCAAGTTTAATAACTATTCGCTTGTAGATAAGTACCATACAAATTTTAGACCTAATGTGGCCCCAAACTAATAATAGTAACCAACACTAATTAAATAGTAGAGTTTCAAAATGAAAAAAGAATTTATTCATATTTCAAGAAAAGAAATGTATAGAATGAGGTCATTTTCTTTGGTTCAACTTTAGTATCTATTCGCTTGTAGATAAGTACCATACAAATTTTAAGACCTATTGTGGCCCCAGAATAATAATAATAATAACCAACACTAATCAAATAGTAGAGTTTCAAAATACAAAAAGAATGTATTCATCTTTCAAGAAAGAAATGTATGGAATGAAGTTATTTTCTTTGGTTCAACTTTAGTATATATTCATTTGTAGATAAGTACCACACAAATTGAAGACCTACTGTGGCCTAAGACTAATAGTAGTAACCACCACTAGTTAAATAACTTAGAGTTTCAAAATGCAAAATGAATTTATTCATCTTTCACGAAAAGAAATGTATGGAATGAGGTCATTTTGTTTGGTTCAACTTTAGTATCTATTCACTTTTAGATAAGTACCATACAAATTGCAGACCTATTGTGGCCCTATTGAAAATCTATTAAGTCTTTCCTCTTTTCAATTCAATAAAATACTAGTTTAATTTAAGATAGTAGGATTACTTTTGCATCCAAATAAATGTTTTTAGTTGACTTTCTTTACATCTCTACTACCTTACTATTACCCCTTAAAAATCTATTAAGTCTTTCCTCTTTTCACCTCGATAAAATGCTAGTTTAATTTTAAGATATTAGAAAGACTTTTACATGCAAATAAATGCTTTTAATTGACTTTCTTTACTTCTCAACTACCTCACTTGAGGTTTTATCTCGTTCATGGAAATAATTGTTTATATTGGTGTTTTTTTCCTTCCTCAATTACCTCACTTGAGGTTTAATGTGGTCAGTTTAAATGATAGTTAATATTTAACAATTTTAGAATTACTTTTAACCAGTGAATTTTGTGCTACCATTTCTCGGGGCGATTACCTATAATTAAGTGCTATGCTCTGATTAAAATGTGAGAACACCACCATGGCAAAACACTCTGCTTGGATGCTCTTTCTTTTCTTCTCTTTGATCGTCACTCTATTCTCTTATAAGGAATGGAAAGAATGGTTCAAAAGAAGGTATGGATTCTTTGTTAGAGACTAATGGAGAAATGGGAAGTAGACTGACTTTAGCCAACTTTGTCTGGGATTAAAATTTTTAGAGATCTTGCTTTCTTCTAAAATTTTAATGGACAATTCTGAGGATTGTTTGATTTGGAGGGAAACTTTTGATGGGAAATATTTTGTGTCTTCACCGGTGTCTATCCACAACAAAGTTCCAAAAGAGATCCCTTTGTGGGATAAAGTGTGGATAAAAAAGTTGATGCCCAAAATTAATATCTTTTTTTGGATTTTTATCCAAAACAAGGTGCTAACTCTTGATAATCTCCATAAGTAAGGATTTGTTTTTCCTAATAGGTGTTCTCTTTTCTCCAGGGAGGAGGAGTCTGCTTGTCATATCCTCTACCAGTGTATTTTCAGTCAAGAAATTTGGAATATTATTTTTGGTAGGTGGAAGTTGAGCTGGGTTTTCCTAAACTCTATGGAAGAGTTTTGGAAACAATGGTATTGCACTAATTCCAATTCTAAGAATGTTGAGCTTTGGAAAAATAACTCTCCCTAATGTCATATAGAACATTTGGAAGGAGTGCAACAACGGGATTTTTAGGGATAAAAGTGCAAACCCTGAATTGGTGGTGGATAAAATCTATAGAGGGATCTTTGAATGTTTATATGGAATTGATAATGGTTTAGCTACTAAAGAAGGCTTGAATGAAAGATGGAACCTCTCCAATAACAGAAATAGTAAGGATAAGGGTAGGGATGGTCTATTTTGGTGCTTTCCTTCATAGGGATGGATTAAGGCCAACTTTGATGAGGCTTCTAAGGGGAACCCGGGGAAAGCTAGTTACGGGGACATTGCTAGGAATTTTGCTAGAAGTTGCCTTGTGTCTATTGTTGGCCCTTTGGGTAACCAAACTAGTCATTATGTTGAAATCTTGGCAGCTTTGAATACTTTGATTATAGCAAAAAATATCAATCATGATAATCTATGGTTGGAGGGAGACTCACTTAAGAATATTAAATGCCTTAAGGGAAAAATTGAGCCTTTGTAGACTATTGAAAATATTGTTTTTAAAGCTAGAGAAATTATTTCAATTTTTAAATCAATTATCATTGAACATGCCTTTAGAGAAAAAAATGTTGTAGCGGATGGTCTAGCGAACCTTGGTGTAATTTCCTAAGCCCAAAGTATATGGAATGGGGAAGTTAATATTTATTTTAATATTAAAGAACTCATCAGAAAGGACAGATTTACGGGGAAAGATGGATCGCACGTTAATCATGAAAGTATTAAAGAGTAATCTTCAAATGTTTAGAAAGGTGATGATGACACGTCAGAAGGGCAGAGTCCTAAACAAGTATATTAATTTTCTGTACGCTTTGTGGGTATGTATTTTCAAAAAGCCGAGTGTAATTTGGAAGAAAGCTCTGAAGTTCTAGAAGCAAAGAAATTGTAAAACAAAATCTAAACTGGGGGGCTCTAAGAAGAGAGGAACCTGATAATATTTCTAGATGGCAGGAGATGCCTAAGGTTTGGACAAATCTGGAGAAAGGATTCATGATGAGTTTCATGGAAAAATTGGTCGACTATGATAAAGGCAAAGTAAACCTAGCAGTCACCAAAGTTACTGAAAACTGGATAAATGGCTCCTTCAAAATTCATGGTGTTAGGTTTAAGCTAGAAGTGGACCTCTTTTCGACAATCACAGCTATGCCCCATTCTGGTCTTAACTTCTTTAGAGACCTGAAAGTGTCTAATAATGCAGTTAAACTTTTTCTGCGTAAAGAGAAGGAGAGAGCGAAACTAGGAAAAGCCACAGGGGGGGGTATTATGATGCTTCTAATATAAATAAAATTTGGGGTTGTGTGCTTAATGCAATTATGGAATATATTACTGTGGAGGGTCATTTTACCAAGGTCCACACATACCATTTTGTGCTTTTAAATCATTTTATACGTGAGAAGAGGATTTCTTTGCCCTATGGCCTCTTTAGGTCTCTATCGCGGTCTCTGAATAAGCAGAGCAAGAACCCTTCTTCGTATGTGCTTCATTGTGGCTTTATTATGCTCATTTATGAGCATTGCAAGATTCTGGCTATCCAGAAAAACAAGAGGTTATCGGTGTTGCTAGGGAAAGGAAAGATGAAGATGGAGGAAGGTGGGCCTAGCAAGGATGAGTTGACACAAAGAAAAAAGGGTAAAAAGGCCACTGTGGAGAAAATTCAAGAGGACATGGGTAAACAAAAGGATACTGAATTTGATTCTAAGGACACTGGAAAAGATGGAAGCGAGATAGAGACTGGTGAGTCTGACAGAGAGGAGAGCTAGAAAGAAGAGGAAGTGGGGGAAGAGGAAGGAGGAGCTAAGGAAGAATATTAATTTTGAAAGTATTAATGAGTAATCTTCAAATCTTTAGAAAGGTGGTGATGAAATGTCAGAAGGGCAGAGTCCTAAAGAAGAATATTAATTTTCCGCATGCTTTGTGGGTATGCATTTTAAAAAAACCAAGTGTAATTTGGAAGAAAGCTCTGAAGTTGCAAAAGCAGAGAAATTGTAAAACAAAATCTAAAATTGGGGAGGGGGGTCTAAGAAGAGAGGAACTTGATAATATTTCCAGATGGTGGGAGATGCCTAAGGTTTGGAAAAAGATGGAGAAAGGATTCATGATGAATTTCATGGAAAAATTGGTCGACTATGATAAAGGCAAAGTAAACCTAGCAATCACCAAAGTTACTGAAAACTGGATAAATGGCTCCCTCAAAATTTATGGTGTTAGGTTTAAGCTAGATGCAGACCTTATTTCGACGGTCAGAGGTATGCCCCATTCTAGTCTTAACTTCTTTAGAGACCTAAAAGTGTCTAATAATGCAGTTAATCTTTTTCCACGTAAAGAGAAGGAGAGAGCAAAACTAGGAAAAGCCATGGGGTGGTATTATGATGCTTCTAATATCAGGAAAATTTGGGGTTGTGTGCTTAATGCAATTATGGAATATATTACTGTGGAGGGTCATTTTACCAGGGTCCACACATACCATTTTGTGATTTGAAATCATTTTAGAAATGAGAAGAGGATTTCTCTACCCTATTACCTCTTTAGGTCTCTATCGCAGTCTTTGAATAAGCAGAGAAAGAACCCTTCTTCGTATGTGCTTCATTGTGGCTTTATTCTACTCATTTATGAGCATTGCAAGATTCTGGCTATCCAGAAAAACAAGAGGTTGTCAGTGTCACCGGGGAAAGGAAAGAGGAAGATGGAGGAAGGTGGGCCTAGAAAGGATGAGTTGACACAGAGCAAAAAGGGTAAAAAAGCCACTATGGAGAAAATTCAAGAGGACATGGGTAAACAAAAGTATACAAAGGTTAATTCTAAGGACATTGTAAAAGGTGGAAGCGAGATGGACACTGATGAGTTTGACGGAGAGGAGAGATGGAAAGAAGAGGAAGTGGTGGAAGAGGAAGGAGGAGCTGAGGATGTTTCTGATTAGAATAGCCCTACCCACATTGGGAGCATAGGTAATGTTAACAGTTAGCCAATGGAGGAGTAGGACAATCAGAATAATAAGGAGGAAAGGGAAATGGAAACTGAGCAAGAGAAGGATTAGGAGAAATCGAGCAGGGATCGGGATAAAGATGGAGATGGGATTATTTTGGATAAACTCAAAAACCAGACTGAGGCTTGAATAGGTTTTGACAGGTGGGTATATGAAAGAATCAAGAATTTTGAAAAAATTGACAAGCAGCAGGAAGAGAAGGGAAAGAAAGTAGAAAGTAACTAGGAGTAGTGGAAAAAGGGTATGGAGGAAAAAATTGGAGAAGCTGGAAGCTCAGATTAGTAAATTAGAGGAAGGAAAAACAACCATGAAAAACTTTTTGGTAATGATTTTGGATATCCTTACTTCTATGACTAAGAATTTAGAGGAAATTACCAAGTTCCTTGATGGCTCCAACACTTCCAAGCCTGTTATGGACCTAGATATTAATGAGGATGCTACTAAGGCAGGGACAGTGAAAAGTGTGCCTGGTGGTGCGGCAAAAAGAACTAGGGTGAGTATGAAAAAAGTTGCTTTGGCCTCTTCCAAGGAAATCCCTATGCTCGGGGATAATATTAAATATTTGCAAGGGATTAGCAGAAATTTGGCTAATGCCCTTAAAAACATTAAGTAATTTGTCTTTTATCTTTTTTTGTTTTGGTTGGATTTTGTTGGTTTTGTTGGGCTTTTATGCTGATTTTTGCCCAGAACTGTGTTGGTTTTTTGGCATACTATTTTTTCTTGTTTCTTTATTCTTTTATCTATTAAGGTTCTTTTGTAAAGTGTTTTGGGATCCCTTCAAAACCGATTTTTCCTGTAATCAAGAACATTAATAATTTTATGTAAAAAATACATAGACAAAAGAAATAAAAGTCAATCAAAATAATTCTCATAATTTTGATTAATTAATTGATTAATTTAATTTTAAAATTATATTAATTAATTTGAAACAAACCAATAAAAATAACCAACACTAGTTAAATAGTTGAGTTTCAAATGTAAAATGAATTTATCCATCTTTAGAAAAAAGTAATGTATAGAATGAGGTCATTTTCTTTGATTCAACTTTAGTATCTATTCACTTGTAGATTAATATCATACAAATTGCATACCTATTGTGGCTTCATTGAAAATATATTAAGCCTTTCATCTTTTCAACTCAACAAAATACTATTTATAACAAGAGACGCAAAGCATCAAGTTCCTTCCGAGATGTTTTAGATTAGTGTTGTAATTTTTTGTATGAAGTGTTTTGTTTAGCTTGATCATTGGGACAATGGAGGACATGAGGTCTCCTCATACTAGGCTTTGAGTTTGAGTCCTTTGAAACATATGCATTCTATATCATCAGAGTTCGTGAGTAACCAAATAAATGCCATGGAAAGGAATTGTAAAATTTGTTGGATGAACAAATTTAAGACAACAACCTATCATTAATCTCCTCTATTTGTAAGTTATGAATTTTACAAAAAATACTTGTTTGATTAGCAATTAAGGAAATCATGAGAAGTAATTATAGAAAGTTTTGTTTGTAATTGGTCTTATAAATATAAATGCTATTTTTTTATTGAACATGGTTTGACATAGAAAGTAGTAATGGATATTCTTTTAATATGAAAATTCAATCATGATATTACTGTAAGGAATAGTTGCTATTAAAGTTGCATATGATCATCTTTCAATTAAATTTTTTTGTTGTGATATCACTCTTCAAAATAATTGCTATTAATATAAGACAAGTCATAATGATAAATTACTATATTATTAAATATAAAGTTATATTATATTAAATTAGTATTTAAATTAATTTGTAGTTTAGAATTATAAGTTGAAATAATAGTTTGAAATTAATTTCATTTAAGAAAAAATCATAATATAAGATTAATCTGATAGAATTTTAGAACTCATCAATTCTATCTATAGAGTTTGAATTTTGTTGAAAAAAGAGAAAATATACTATCTTCTAATGTAAAAATAATTAATTGTACCCATCAAAAGACTAGGGACCTCCAACTCTGCTGGAGCTAGGTAAAATCCATTTCTTCATTAAAATTCTATTTTGATCATCTCTGTCTTTCTTAATTAAAATTCTATTTTGGTCATCTTTGTCTTTCTTAGTTGCAATATTTTCAATAGATGTTGTATAATTGTATTGTATTTGCTCATATAAATTCCTATAGCTCACTCATTTCTTGGGCATTATACTTCATAAATATCTATACATAATTTGGTTGCTTTTAATTTTTTTTCAAACAATACAAATACATTGAAAAAAGTAATAATTTGATTTTTCATGAAAAATGATGAATTTATGATTTTTGGAAATTTTATTCGCTATTCTGTTGGTATTTCTGAAGTTATGGATCACTGTATTTCATTGGGCTTCCTGTTTGTATGTATAATATCTATTTAAATAATGCTTTCCTCTTCTGGAATATTATAAATAATTAATCTCTACTAATTAGGAATTTGTGCATGGTTTTACTATTAAAAATATTGTGAAATTAAGTTCAAACTTAATACTGATCTAGAAATAAGTGACAATTTAATGATCATTTCATCTGCCATTATCTATTTATATAGTTCCTAAGATAATTGCACTGTTTTGATTTAAATTAACCTTGCAAAATATACAATCACAAAAGTAATTATGATTAAATCCACTCTATAACTATGTTATCACTAATAGCTAGTGTTGGAATGCGATGACATTCATCAAGGAAGAAGGGACTTAATATTTACGCTCCTTATGGCTAACATTTGATGTAGTGAAATATTGTACGTTTCAAGGGAATTATATAGAAGTATGTCTCCAGAATTTACTGTATCCGTATCTATCAATGGGTACAGCATTCTCATAGCACACGGACAAGAGGAATGTAGATTCCAGTTCTTTAACAACTGGAAAAAGTGGTCTTAAAGAAGTAAAAGTAACCCGACATAATACGGAGTGGGGAAAGCATAAGTTGCCTAGTGTCTAAATATTTCCTCAACCACAACAACAGCTAGATCAATAGCTTTGATGCAGTCTACCATGTCTTTCAACTGCAGGTTGAAACTATAAGCATCAGGAAAAATTGACTACCTGATAAATAGTAATAAATGATTTCAAGTGATAAATGCAAAATTTTCAATATTTCCATTTTTTCTTGAGTTACCATTTTAGTCTCAAGTAAACTTTCATATTAAAATATGAATAGTTTTAATTTGTCAAAACCATGGCCATTTCCCCAAACCACTAAATCAATTTCAAGATTTAAATTTTTTACTTATACCCAAACAATAAGTTCATTTCTGTGCGTAAATTTATTATAATTTTGAATCTGAAATGTTTACTTTGATAGAAAATATTGGGAGATAGCCTATGGAAGAATTGGGGATGCTGTGAAAATATTCTACACATTTAACAATAATTTCTATAATTTTTAATTAAAAAAATAAAGAAAATCTCCATACAATTTTAACCAAAATAATGGAAAAAATTTCAAAACAAAATTAGCTAAAAATGTCAATTTTTTTCCAAAAGAATTAGACGATAGCAAAAGGAAAGACTTCCAAACAATTTAACAGTAATGACTTTGAAATATTAGAAGAATTGCAGAAACAAATTAAGGTATCTGAGAATTGAATCGCCAAAATCCCTGACATCCTTGGTGAATTCAGTACTTCGTCATAAATATAAAAAGACCATTTGTATCATTTTATCCTATACCAAGAGCAGAAGAGAAATCTGCAATTGAAAAAATAAACAAAACTTTTTTCAAGTAAAAATCAGGGAACATTCCCTTCTAAATTTTAACCAAAAAAGCATAATAGAAGCCCCCAGACACAGGCAAACCCACTTACAGAGAAACCACCACCCGCTGCACCTTTGCCTGGCCATAACAAAAGCCAAAAGAGCAAGCAACAAACATAATCAACAATCAATAACATAAAAAAATGTCAATTCTAGTGTAGTAAAAAAACTATGAGAGCGTAATAAACTCTAGTTGCCTCTTAACATAAGAAATGAATTGATCAAAAGCCATTAATTAAACTTGGGCAAACTGAAAATATTAAATAGGATTCTTAAAAAGAAAAACCCTTGGCTAGTGAATTTGTAATAGCTACATATATTGCACAAAAGCTTCATGCTATGGCCATTGATATTTTTGCAGGAAAAAGGCTGCCAAATTGTAGCGCAACAAAGGGCTCAATAGAATTTCATATCATTCTTTGCATTCAAAGACACATTCAATGGGATAAGATTTGTCCAAATTTCTCTAACAACTGGTTACATCTGATTGGATCCTTTCTCCTTGCATTAAAGAAGAGGATAAGATTTTTGACTTTTGTAGATCTTTCTAGATTTACTTTTTCCCATTTTATTCAAACTGAACTATTAAGACTAGAGAAATAATATTTTTCTACAAATAAAAGGAAAAAATTTGAATTATGCTAATGACTGTAGCAAATATAAGCCAATAGGAAAAGAAATAAATAATTTTGATAATATTCTTAAAATATGTAAAAATAATAAAACTATAGAAATGTTAATAGATTTTTTTAATTCAATGACATGATTGGACAACAAAAAGAATAAATTGCATCTAACGGATGCATAAGTCATATCATTCTCTACATTCAAAGACACATTCAATGGGATAAGATTTGTCCACATTTCTCTAACAACTGGTTACATCTCATTGGATCCTTTCTCCTTGCATTAAAGAAGAGGATAAGATTTTTGACTTTTTTAGATCTTTCTAGATTTATTTTTTCCCATTTTATTCATACCGAACTATTAAGACTAGAGAAATAAATATTTTTCTACAAATAAAAGGGGAAAAATTGAATTATGCTAATGACTGTAGCAAATATAAGCCAATAGGAAAAGAAATAAATCATTTTGATAATATTATTAAAATATGTAAAAATAATAAAACTATAGAAATGTTAATAGATTTTTTTAATTCAATGACATGATTGGAAAACAAAAAGAATAAATTGCATCTAACGAATGCATAAGTAATCCTGCCTATCGGCAGGAACTAATAATTTTAGATATTATGAAGACTTTAACATGCAAATAAATATTTTTAGTTGACCTTCTTTACTTTTCAACTACCTTACTGTGGCCCCTAATTAAATAGTAGAGTTTCAAAATGCAAAATTAATTTATTAATCTTTGAAAAAAAGAAATGTATTAAATAAGGTCATTTTCTTTTGTTCAACTTTAATGTCTCTTTTCTTGTATATAAGTACCATACAAATTGCAAACCTACTATAGTCACTTTGGAAATCTAATAACTCTTTGGTCTTTTCAATTTAATAATATACTAGATTAATTTAAAATATTAAGAAGAATTTTAGATGCAAATAAATGTTTTTAGTTTACTACATTTACTTCTCAACTACCTTACTATGACCTATTGAAAATCTATTAAATCTTTCCTCTTTTTAGCATAATCAAAATCAATACTTCTATATAAAATTTTACAAATAAAAGAAATAAAAGTCAATCAAAATGACTCTCATAATTTTGATTTACTAATCGATTAATTTAATTTCAAAATATATATTAATTAATTTAAAATAGTTTGATAATAGTAACCAACACTAATTAGATTTTACAATTTCAAATACAAAAATAATTTATTCAACTTTCATGAAAAGAAATGTATGGAATGAGGTCATTTTCTTTGGTTCAAGTTTAATAACTATTCGCTTGTAGATAAGTACCATACAAATTTTAGACCTAATGTGGCCCCAAACTAATAATAGTAACTAACACTAATTAAATAGTAGAGCTTCAAAATGAAAAATGAATTTATTCATATTTCAAGAAAAGAAATGTATAGAATGAGGTCATTTTCTTTGGTTCAACTTTAGTATCTATTCGCTTGTAGATAAGTACCATACAAATTTTAAGACCTATTGTGGCCCTAGAATAATAATAATAACCAACCCTAATCAAATAGTAGAGTTTCAAAATACAAAAAGAATTTATTCATCTTTCAAGAAAGAAATGTATGGAATGAAGTTATTTTCTTTGGTTCAACTTTAGTATATATTCATTTGTAGATAAGTACCATACAAATTGAAGATCTACTGTGGCCCGAGACTAATAGTAGTAACCACCACTAATTAAATAACTTAGACTTTCAAAATGCAAAATGAATTTATTCATCTTTCAAGAAAAGAAATGTATGGAATGAGGTCATTTTGTTTGGTTCAACTTTAGTATCTATTCGCTTTTAGATAAGTACCATACAAATTGCAAACCTATTGTGGCCCCATTGAAAATCTATTAAGTCTTTCCTCTTTTCAATTCAATAAAATACTAGTTTAATTTAAGATAGTAGGAAGACTTTTGCATTCAAATAAATGTTTTTAGTTGACTTTCTTTACTTCTCAACCACCTTACTATGACCCCTTGAAAATCTATTAAGCCTTTCCTCTTTTCACCTCGATAAAATGCTAGTTTAATTTTAAGATATTAGAAAGACTTTTACATGCAAATAAATGTTTTTAATTGACTTTCTTTACTTC
This sequence comes from Cryptomeria japonica, assembly GCF_030272615.1. NCBI lineage: Eukaryota > Viridiplantae > Streptophyta > Pinopsida > Cupressales > Cupressaceae > Cryptomeria > Cryptomeria japonica. The sequence continues at coordinate 821,984,165 of NC_081409.1, forward strand.
TCAACTACCTCACTTGAGGTTTTATCTCGTTCATGGAAATAATTGTTTATATTATTGTTTTTTTCCTTCCTCAATTACCTTACTCGATGTTTAATGTGGTCAATTTAAATGATAGTTAATAGTCAATAATTTTATAATTACTTTTAACCAATGAATTTTGCGCTACCATTTCTCGAGGCGATTACTTAGAATTTAGTGCTATGCTTGATTAAAATGTGAGAACACCACCATGGCAAAATGCTCTGCTTGGACTCTCTTTCTTTTCTTCTCCTTGATCTGGAATTTGCAGGAGACATTAGCTTTTATTTCCCTCCCGAAACAGATATCAAAGTAGATCCTGACGCTCACATTGAAGGGGACACAATACAAATCACCGGATATGAATTCGTAGGTGATTTGGAATGGAGCGTAGGCTGGGCGACTTACAATCAATCAGTTCCTCTGGGGCTCTCGCAAGTTTTAAATCACATTTTCAGTTCCTCTGGGGCTCTCGCTAATCTGTATAATATTTCGAAACCCAGAAGCCCGATTGTGAGTATATTCCGGAAATTGCCGCGGTTGGCCTCATCGCATCCACTGGATTGGCATTTGAAACTCACACGGTCTCAGCATGGAATTTTTCTTGTGCATATTCGTGGGATATTGCTCCATCAATGGGCCCGTTGCCTTTCACTGGGGAAGGAATGATCTAGTTACAATTTAGAATCACTTGGATAACATTGGCACGAGTAGAAATAGAAAACACTTAAAATTGAATTTTTTTTTGGGTATTTTCTGCACTTTAGTAAATTACATTTTTAAAGTATTCAAAGTGGAATTTAGGGTTGGAAGTGTTGTCCATCTTAATTTGAGTAGTGGATTCAAATTAGAACCCTTGAAGATCTTTTTGACGATGTAAACAGATTTCGATTTCGTCCATTGTGCTAAAAGTTATGTTCCCACCGTGATGGGCAGTAAAAATACCTTTCTAATTTTTTTTTTTTTGACTTTATTGATATTTTATTCACATGTAGTTCTTGATTTCAAATTCCAAAGGGATGTGACAAGAAGTATGTTCAAATTATATAAACTTGGATTTCAAATGTAATTAATCATGTTTTTGGATTTGATTCATAATTGGAATCAAAGATATTGTAAATAGCTTATTGTAAACTCAATTATATATAGAATAGTTAATTTCATGATTCTTTAGTTCTCTACCATTTGATAATGTTTACATGCATGAAGTTAACACAAAAAATGGTACTTTTTCTTTGCTATCTAATTTGTAGGTTCAAGGATTTGGTTTGCATCATTTTGTAGCCTCTTAGCATATACATACACACATGCACACAAATACATATACCTAATGTATATATACATACATGCATACATACATGCAGAGAGAGAGAAAGAGAGAGAGAGAGAGGAGTCAACTTCACACACAATTTTACTATTTGTTGAGATCAAAATATTTCAAACTTGTTCATATATTTAGATCATGATACTTAGATAAGTAGAGGATTGGGATGTTTTCTGTGTATTAGGATTCTTAAAATCAAAGATAAGAAAATAACTTATAAAAAAATATAAATATATTTGATGATGTATATAACTAGATATGATATCTAAAATTATCTATTTGAAAGAGTTTAGGAATCTAGAAATCCCCATGTGAAAGAAGAGTGTTGCATAATAGTTTAATTGATACTACAACTTTCAACATAATCAACATTAATAATTTTATATAAAATATACATAGATAAAAGAAATAAAAGTCAATTAAAATAATTCTCAGAATTTTGATTAATTAATTGATTAATTTAATTTCAAAATTATACTAATTAACTTGAAACAAACCAATAAAAGTAACCAACACTAGTAAAATGGTTGAGTTTCAAAATGCAAAATGAATTTATCCATAGGCGAATGAAAAAATGTATAGAATGAGGTCATTTTCTTTGATTCAACTTTAGCATCTATTCGCTTGTAGATAAATATCATACAAATTGCATACCTATTGTGGCCTCATTGAAAATTTATTAAGCCTTTCATCTTTTCTACTCAACAAAATACTATTTCTAATAATTTTAGATATTATGAAGACTAAGACACGCAAATAAATATTTTTAGTTGACTTTCTTTACTTTTCAACTACCTTATTGTGGCCCCTAATTAAATAGTAGAATTTCAAAATGAAAAATGAATTTATTAATCTTTGAAAAAAGAAATGTATGAAATGAAGTCATTTTTTTTGTTCAACTTTAATATCTATTCACTTGTAGATAAGTACAATACAAATTGCAGACCTACTGTAATCCCTTTGAAAATCTATCAACTCTTTGGTCTTTTCAACTTAATAAAATACTAGTTTATTTAAGATATTAAGAAGATTTTTAGATCCAAATAAATGTTTATAGTTGACTACATTTATTTCTCAGCTACCTAACTGTGACCCATTCAAAATCTATTAAATCCTTCCTCATTTTAAGATATTAGGAAGATTTTTACCTGCAAATACGTTTTTATATTAATTTTTTTCCTTTCTGAACCACCTCTCCTGAGGTTTAATGTGGTCCGTTTAAAATAGTTTTAGATTTACTTTTTAACCATTGAATTTTGGGCTACCATTTATCGGGGCTATTACCTATAATTGAGTAGTATGCTCTGATTAAAATGTGATTGTTAAAATGCTACCATGGCAAAACGCTCTGCTTCGCTGCCCTTTCTTTTCTTCTCCTTGATCGTCACTCTGTTCTCTTATATGGAATGCGCAGGAAACATTAACTTTGCTTTCCCTCCCCAAACAGATATCAAAGTAGATGCTGATGCTTACTTTGAAGGGGACACAATACAACTCACCAGAAATGAATTCGTAGGTGATTTGGGATGGAGCGTAGGCTGGGCGACTTACAACAAATCAGTTCCTCTATGGGACAACTCTTCTGGGGCTCTCGCAAGTTTTACATCACATTTTCAGTTCCTCATCAGAAACAACAGCTCGAATTCTGCGGACGGACTCACTTTCTTTATTGCCCCTTTCGACTTCAAACCACCTGCAAATTCTTGGGGCGAATGGCTGGGCCTCTTTAACCTAACCACAGATGGTATACTTTCAAATCAAGTAGTGGCCGTCGAATTCGACACATTCCAGAACAGCTTTGATCCAGATGACAACCATGTCGGAATAGACGTCAATTCAGCTGTTTCTGTGGCGAACGTTTCGCTTAGCTCGGAAGGTAAATTCCTAAACAATACTCTAAAAAATGGGCAAGCTTGGGACTGGTGGGTGGATTACAATGCGAGTACAAAGCAGTTACAGGTATTTCTCTTATATAACCCTTCTGCTAATCTGTATAATATTTCTAAACCAAGAAGCCGATTTTGAGTTATCACATAGATCTACGTGACTATATTCCGGAAATTGTCACGGTAGGCCTCAGCGCATCCACTGGATTGGCATTTGAAACTCACACAGTCACGGCGTGGATTTTTTCTTGTACATATTCGTGGGATATTTCCTCTGCTCCATCAAGAACTCGAAATAGTAGCTGGAAAATTATCTTCATATCCCTCTTTGTCTGCCTCCTGGTTATCTGCTGTTTTCTGTTTATTGCGGGGCGGTGGTATTTCAAACAGAGAGAAGCGAGGCGGGATAGTCATGGCGAGGAGCTAGACGAACAGTTAGATCAAGGCTACTTCAAGTTCTCTTATGGTCAACTCAGCGAGGCTGCCCGTAACTTCAGTGACGATGAAATACTGGGAAGAGGAGGCTTCGGAGGTGTCTACAGAGGCATCTTGCCTACAACAAACGAGACACTGGCCATAAAGAGAATAGGCCAAGGATCGAGGCAGGGAAGGAAAGAGTATATCTCAGAGGTTACCATAATCACTAAGCTGAGACACCGTAACCTTGTGCGACTCTTGGGATGGTGCCATGAACAAGGTGAGTTGCTTCTTGTTTATGAATTCCTCCCGAAAGGAAGTCTCGATAAGTATATATTCGATGAAGGCAAGGATTGTTTGAATTGGGAGAGAAGGTACAGTGTTGCTTGTGGGATAGCCTCTGCTCTTATTTATCTTCATGAAGAGTGGGATCAGCGCGTTGTGCACAGAGACGTGAAGGCTAGCAATGTGTTGTTGGACTCAAATTTCAATGCAAAGCTGGGGGATTTTGGTCTGGCAAGAGTGGTAGAATCTGATCACGCCGCCTCACGTACAACCTTGGTTGCAGGGACACGTGGATATATGGCACCAGAATATATAGAAACTCGAAAGGCGAGCCCAGAATCGGACGTGTATAGTTTTGGAGCTGTGGCTTTGGAAATTTCCTGCGGAAGACAACCCATTGATTACAGCTTAGAAGAATTCGATTTCAGAGTCGTGGCCTGGGTATGGGATTTGCGTAGGCAAGGGAAGCTTTTGGATGCAGCAGACCCAAAAGATAGAGGGGAATTTCAATAGTGAGGAAATGGAGCTGCTGATGCTGGTGGGATTGCTGTGTTCTCATCCAGACCCAAAAGCAAGACCGACGATGAGAGCGGTATTAAAGATCTTAGAATTTGACTCTCCATTGCCGTTTGTTCCCCTGAATATGCCTGTGCCTGTGTATGCCGACGATCTTTCTTTTCATGCTGGGTCATCCTTAACTAACTTCCCTTCTGAAAGGAGCAGAGGTGAAATTTCTGGTCGCCTCATGTCTGACAGAGAAGCCCGTTAAGCTCTTTCTTCACGTTAACCTTCATAGATTGGCTTTTGTCAGAGTAATGTTTGTTAGCGTTGACATGTATCACGGTGATAATTACCTTGTGTGCGTAATTTTCACACGTGTCATATTGAGGTGCTAGGCCATGGGCTCTCTTCTATTACCTTGCGTGTAACGATATCTTGATATGATATGTGTCGGGCAACTTAAGCATCCATGTGTGAACTAAACTGTATTTTGAACTTTCTTTGACTTTTTTATTTAAACTCCTACAACAAATTCAGGCGGAAAGGGGGCTAGTCTACACATATAGAATGGAATTGGACTAATCTTTTGTAGTCATTAACCAAAGCAATAAACACATATGGATAGGTTTTCATGGTTCTTTTGTAGCCAAAAGAATTCCACACCAAGATCAATACTAAAAATTTTATAATGTCAATTTTATTTGTTTTATAGCTTGTTAATTCATAAAAATTCAATAATTTTTTTTTATTTAATTAAATTTTTAATTTATCTTTTTAGCTTAAGGTTAGATTGGAGAAATAATTGGATTAAAATAAATTTGAAATCTGAACTTCTTTATTAAAGAAAGGGTTTTGTTGTGAAATGAATTGGAGATTAATATTATACTAGTATTATCTTCTAATGGATTATTGGCATGCTTGTATTCCTTGTTAAAATAATATATATGACTATGATTAAGACCATTGAGATCTTAAGGTGGTCCATGAAGATCAGCAACTAAACAAACTCAAATAAATTTAAATAATATAAATGTTAACCATACTAAAGGTGGGTTTTAGATAAGTCAATTCTAGTAAGTTATAAATTTGTAGTACCTTGTTGGTTGTAAATATTATGTAACATGCAATTATCTTAGGAAGTATTAGATGAAATGATGAGAATTTTTTAATTAAAGGGCTACCCAGGTTTTGGAGGGACTCGAAACTGTAATTATAAAAAGATGCTAGCAGAAAATATCAGCAAACCATCAATAAATAGGTAGCCAGGGCACACAAAAACAAAGAAATACTCAACAAAGCGAAAAAAAAATACAAAAGCTAATTCAAATTATTTGAAGCTTCATCTACCTCCACTTCAAGTTGAGAAAGGTTCATGGATAACTTCTTCATATCTCTCACATCTTGCACAGGTTGATCTACCATCTTCTTCTTGCTCACCCTAGTACAAGTACATGAGCCTCTTCCTTCCTCCTATGTAACCTACTTACCTTTCTCAATGGCATTGATGTCGATGAAGAAATTTTTTTCCTTCTAAGCCCTCTCAAATTTCTTGATCATAACTCTTACACTTTC